>NC_053425.1:50850820-50960317 GCF_007990345.1 Gossypium hirsutum | reverse complement strand
TCTATTCAAGAGATGAGACCGAACATGCTGAGCACCTGAGATTAGTGTTGCAGATTTTACAAGATAAGCAGTTATATGCTAAGTTCAGTAAGTGCGAGTTTTGGTTAAGAGAGGTTAGCTTCTTGGGTCATGTGGTATCTGCATCGGGCATCCGAGTTGATCCGAGCAAAATTTCAGCCATACTTAACTGGAAGCTTCCGAGAAATATTACTGAGGTTCGGAGCTTTTTGGGACTTGCCGGTTACTACAGACGGTTTGTAAAGGGTTTCTCGATGATAGCCACAGCAATGACGAAACTACTTTAGAAAAATGTTGAGTTTGAATGGACAGAAAAGTGTCAGAAAAGTTTCGATCAATTGAAAACTCATTTGACGGAAGCTCCAGCACTAGTGTAGCCCGAATCAGGCAAGGAGTTCGTCATCTACAGTGATGCATCTTTACTTGGGTTGGGTTGTGTATTGATGCAAGAAGGTCGAGTTGTAGCTTACGCGTCAAGACAATTGAAGCCACATGAGAAAAATTATCCAACCCATGATCTCGAATTAGCTGCCATCGTATTCGCTTTGAAATATGGCGACATTACTTATTTGGTGAGAAGTGCCATGTATTTTCGGATCACAAAAGTCTCAAATATTTGATGACTCAAAAGACTTGAATCTGCGACAAAGACGTTGGCTCGAGTTGTTAAAAGATTATGAGCTTGTCATTGACTATCACCCAGGAAAGGCTAATGTGGTTGCGGATGCTTTGAGTCGTAAAGCACTGTTTGCTTTACGAGCGATGAATGTACACTTGTCCGTTCTATCCGACAATGTGTTAGTAGCGGAATTAAAGGCTAGACCATTGTTGATTCATCAAATTCGTGAAGCTCAGAAAGTCGATGATGAATTAGTTGCAAAACGGGCTGAACGTGTTTCGAATATGGAATTAGAGTTTCAAATTGATGATGACGATTGTTTGAGGTTCAGAAGTCGTTTGTGTGTTCCAAGAAATTTAGAACTTATTTCGACAATTCTGAACGAAGCTCATTGTAGCCAAATGTCAATTCACCCGGGGAGTACGAAAATGTACAACGATTTGAGACGTCAGTTTTGGTGGCATGGTATGAAACGAGACATTTCCGATTTTGTTTCGAAGTGTTTAATATGCCAACAAGTGAAAGCAGAACATCAAGTGCCTACAGGTTTACTTCAGCCGATCTTGATACCTGAATGGAAATGGGAACGAATCACGATGGATTTTGTATCTGGGTTACCATTGTCGGTGAGTAAGAAAGATGCGATTTGGGTTGTTGTTGATAGACTGACTAAGTCGGCTCAGTTTATTCCCGTACGTACGGATTATTCATTGGATAAACTAGCTGAATTGTATGTTTCTCAGATTGTGAGATTACACGGGGTACACATTTCTATTGTGTCGGATAGAGATCCGAGATTCACCTCGCGATTTTGGAAGAAATTGCAAGAAGCTTTGGATACCAAGTTGCATTTTAGCACCGCTTTTCATCCCCAAACCGATTGTCAATCCGAGCGGATAATTCAGATACTCGAGGAGATGTTAAGATGTTGCTTCCTTGAGTTTAGTGGCTCATGGGAACGATATTTACCTTTGATTGAATTCGTTTACAACAATAGTTTTCAATCAAGTATTAAGATGGCACCTTACGAGGCTTTGTACGGTCGTAAATGCCGTACACCATTGTTTTGGACTGAGCTCGGTGAAAGTAAAATTTTCGGGGTTGATTTAATTAAAGATACTGAGCGGAAAGTAAAAATAATTCGTGAAAGTCTGAAGGCAGCATCCGATCGTCAGAAGTCCTACGCGGATTTAAAACGAAGAGATATTGAGTATCAGGTGGGAGACAAAGTGTTTCTTACGGTTTCACCTTGGAAAAAGATACTCAGATTTGGCCGTAAGGGCAAACTGAGTCAAAGATTCATTGGGCCGTATGAAATCTCCGAACGAGTTGGTCCAGTTGCATATAAGTTACTTTTACCCCCTGAACTTGAAAGGATTCACAACGTTTTTCAAGTTTCGATGCTTCGACGTTACAGATCTGATCCTTCGCACATAATTAGTCCATCAGAGGTCGAAATTCAATCTGACTTGAGTTATGAAGAAGAACCGATTCGTATCCTAGCTCGTGAGGTGAAAGAGTTGCGAAACAAAAAGGTTCCTTTAGTAAAAGTGTTATGGGTCAAACACGGGATGGAAGAAGCTACTTGGGAACCCGAGAACTCTATGAAAGAACGATACCCAAACCTATTTACCGGTAAGATTTTCGGGGACGAAAATTTCTTAAAGTGGGGGAGAGTTGTGACAGCCCTAAATTGACCCTAGTCAGGAAGTGGTTTCGGGACCGCTAAACCGAGTCACCGAAGTATTTGAATGTGATATTTATTGTCTAGAATATGTGAATATGAATGTGTGAAAGTTTTAAGCTTCGATTTAGTCGATTGCATGTAAATTCAGTTAATAGGACTTGTGTGAGAAAATTTAGAAATGTGCTAGGCAAATGTAAGTGGCCTATTAATGCATGTTATAAAGATGATGGGTTTGCATGTCAAATTACCCAAAATTTGAACTAGTGGCCGGCCATGCTATGGGTTAAAAGGTATTATAAACATTTTATGTTAGTGTTTTATGTTAGGAATAAAAAAATAAGGAGCATGGGTGATGAAAAAAAAGAGAAAAAGTTCTCCTTTTGCTCTTTTTGACCGAAAAATCAAAGGAAAGAAAGGAAGAAAGGTTGAAGAGGTTCGACCATGCTTGTAACTAGGTTAAGGTATGTTTGATGTTATTCCATGAAATTCATGCATATTTTTAGATGTTAGTTTGAATTCTACCTAGCCCATGGTTTAAATTCTTTTTGCTATTTGATGGAGATGATACTCGACCATGGATGTTGTCATTATTGCTTGGTGTTGATGTTGTGTTGATGAGGTATCAAGTTATTTTAGTAACCCATGTCAAAATTATGAAAATCATGGTATGGTGTCTTGAGCATTGGGCCATGGTAGGAAGTAGAAGAGAAATATGGTTGTTCTTCATGTTATTTGGATGAAAAAAAAGGGGGTTAGTAGTTAGATGAAGTAGAGTCTAACAAATGAGCACATATGTGCATTAGTTGCTAGATGGAGAAAAATCGGCTAGCAAGTTATGTACTAAGGTCGAATATGATTTTGAACATTATTGAGTAATGTATATGTTTTGAATTGATGGAATGGAAAGGATACCTTAATTGTGTTATGCACAATTATATGTTAAATTAAGGTTTGCTAAGCTAGCTATTAAGGTGAAGTGCAAATGTTAGTATTTGATTACTAGTGTATATATGTGTTTTAGCCGAGTTTTGAACTTGAAACAAAATGGTATTTAGTCAATACAAGTGACCATATTTGTAGAATGTATTAAGTATACAATCGGCCTCAACATAGACATGCATATTCGGCCACATGAATGAATACATAGGTTGATGTGTACGTTCGGCTATAGGTAAGCATATTGATGGCTTTATCTTGACTTAGAAAATCGGCTAAAGGGGAATATTGGCAAATATGTTGAATTTGATTCATGATTTCATACATATATGACTCTCATGCCTAATATACATGGGCTAAGTACCTTGAGTTTCTTTTTGATGTTCAAAATGATTAAATCAATTTATATGTTAAATTAAGCTCAAGAACAAAGTGGAACTAAATCCGATAAAGGAAAGGAAAAGGTGATCGAATAGCCGTTGAAATTGTTCGACAACATCCGAGGTAAGTTTTCGAGTAATGGAACTTAGATTATGATTCGATTTGATCATGTTATGAGCAAATCAAAATCATGTTCATTGTATGTAGCTATTGAGCCGAAAATGATAATGCTTGATAAGTGACTTGTGTTTGAATTCTAGTTATGAAAATGAAATATAGATGTGTCATGATTTATTGATATGTGCATGAATATTCGGATGATAACCGGGCTAGTCCCGAAGGCATTTGTGCTAGTGACTAATTCCGGGCTAAGCCCCGAAGGCATTTGTGCGAGTTACTATATCCGGGCTAAGTCCCGAAGGCATTTGTGCGAGTTACTATATCCGGGCTAAGTCCCGAAGGCATTTGAGCGAGTAGCTATATCCGGCTAAATCCCGAAGGTACTTGGTTTGGGAATGAGCAATCTTGCTGTAATAATTTCAATTAATACGCTCGTAAAACCCCAACGTTGAGGTATGTTTTGTGTATGCATTGGAATAATTGATTCCTTTTAAATAGTATTCGCTCAATCGATTAACAAGCTTCCGGCCTTTAGTCAAGTTGATTTCTTATGTATGAATATAAGGGTTGAAAATGTGAAGTAGGTATGGTTGTGAGAATATGTGTATATGAAATTATTCGTTTAGTCATATGAATGCTATACTTCAGTTGTGCCTAATTTCATTGCTCAAAACTTACTAAGCATTAAATGCTTATTCCGTTTCTTTGATTCTCTGTTTTATAGATTTTGGTTCGTCAGCTATCGGACTCGGGAGTGTTAAAGTCGAAGTCGCCCACACTATCAAAGCCCTTTTGGTACTCTTTTAGTTGAACTCTGATAATGGCATGTATAGGGCTGCCCTTTTGTTGTTAGTCTAGTACTTTGGTATTGTATATATTTGGATAGCCATGCGAAAATGGCTTATATATTTTGAGCATAGCGTTATAATCATTTTGTATATATATGGTTATTGAGAGGTGTGGAAATGCTTGGCAATGATTAGCCATTGGAATGGTTAATCACGATCATATTTTTGTGCTATGATTGTTAAAGGGCTAGTTGAATCATGGAAATTATGAAATAGGTAAAGTCTACCTTAAAAACAGATACCGACAGCAGCAGTGATGTGAATTTGAAAAATCACTAAAAATAGTAGGAATATAATTAAATTGTGAATAAATTATGTAATCGAACCTTGGTGAATCTATTTTCATATTAAAGTAACGAAACGATCATATGAGCCGTATTTTATGAGATGTTTAAGTTTTCGTGAAATAGGGCCAGAGCCAACTCTGGATCCCCTGTTCTAATGTTGGAAATTCATTATAAATTAACCAGAGATAATTAGAAGTCATAACATATATGTATAGATTCCTTTTCGAGTCTAGTTTATTTAGAAACAAACAGCATAAGTATTGAATACCTGTACAGGGAGATATCTAAGTCGTAATGCATGAAGGCCAGAGTAGTCAAACCCTGAAATAGGGGAGACTTTAACTAATAAACTGTACTAATTGGCTCAACCAAAAATTCTAGAAAAAAATTTGTAGATTGAAATATGAGTCTAGTTTCAAGAAAAATTTACGGAACTGGTTTTCAAGTTTTGGAACTTGAGATATGATTTTTAAGGTGACAGTGACGCAGTTAGCCAGCTTGTCTGGAAATTTTAAAATGGACTGTGTAAATAAATGAATTAAGTCTGTTTGCACCTCGTGTTCGACTCCGGCAACGGTCTCGGGTACGGGGTGTTACATAAGAAATAAGGGCTACCTCGTGTTATGAAACGCTCACATTTGAGCTACTCATGGGACTTTTTATCAGGTCAGGACCCGGACCCCATAATTATCATGTAACGTTCACTCATTGAGCCACTCACAGTGCTGTACACAAAGCCAGTACACGGACCCACGTTACCTATAATATTGAACTCATGAGATCAGACTCAACTCATGAGTTCAGACCATATAACATACCCCTTTGTATCCTATGCTATGTCTAAGGTCCAACAAGATTTCGTAACTAGCCAAATAGCATCGTACTTGCTCACAATGTACTTTACTCACATAACATGTCATTTATACATTCATGGCAACAAATAGAATTTAGATACATAACAACAATGAGCTAATTACACATGTATATTATCAAAATATTCCAAAGTAAGCTTCAATAACAGATTATTCACATATGTACTTACTTTGATACAAAATGATGAAGACGAGCTTAATCCTCGTAAACTTTGTTCTTACCCCAATCAAGAGCCGAATCACGCTTCTCTTGATCTAAATTAATAAAATTCATTTATTTCATCAGCACATCAATTTAGACACTCAAAATTTTATAATTGGGCAAAATGACTATTTTGCCCTTAAACTTTCACAAAATGACCATTTTACCCCTATGCTCGAAAGTTAATTTTTATCAAATTTCTCCCTATTATACGCCTAGACGAACTCTTTTTACCCTTATAAAAATCCAAAATTTCCCCTATTTCATACATTTATCATCTATTTTACAACTTATACAAAATAGTCCCTATTAGGGTTTTCATGAGAAATTCCTTCACAAAAGTTGTTTATTACTCATCTAAGACTAGTATTCTTCCACAAAAATTCAGAAAACAACCTAAATGCTCTCATGGAAAAACCCTAGACTTTCAACCATTTTGTAAAATAGTCCCCTCATTAGAAAGCTCATGACACAAGGGTCTCAAAAATGTAAAAATCATTAAGAAAACTTATTAAAATCACTTACTTGTAGAGAGACTAAGTGGCTAAAAATTTTGAAGCTCAAAACCCTCTAATGGCTGCAATTTTTTGATGATGAAGATGAAGAGGAAAAGATGATATATTTTTCTCTTTATTTTATTCTTATTCTAGTTAAAATGGGTCACTAACCAATCTAAGTTTGACCATTTCTCTTTCTTTTGTCTCCTATGGCCGGCTAGCCTAAACATTGGGAGTCTAATTGCTCTTTAAAGGTCCCTAATTTTAGTTTTCTAGCTAATTGACACCCTTATCTAACAAAATAAGACTTTTTCATTTTATGCGATTTAGTCCTTTTTCGTAATTAAGCAAGCAATCACAAAAATTAATTCACCAAAATTTTCATGCACTTATCTAATCTTGCTACAATACATAAAATAATATTTAAAACAATTTCCTCGACCTCAGGTTAGTGGTTTCGAAACCACTTTTCTAACTAGCCCCAAAATTGACCTATTACAGGTCTAGCCTTTTTCTTAGGCCTCTAAATAGAACTAGAGGGCTCTGAATCTCTCTTATTCTTGCCTCTTTCACGATCCCTATTTTGGCACTCTACGCATTTAACATCCTCGCCGATCTTCGTCTTCTCAACAAGAACCGCGAACTCTTGCTCCTTCTGTAGAGCAATCAATACCTTCAGATTATCCTTTTATCCGTCCTCAAACCGGACACACCTCTCATACTCAGTCGCCACCATGCCTCGAGCGTAGCGGATCATCCTCAGAAACCTCATACTCAGCCATAGATCTATCACCTTGCATGAGATTCATGAACTCACGCCTACAAGCATCCAAATAACTGGCTTCCACATACTTTCTTTGGATGGTCATCTTAAAGAAATCCCAACTTAGACGATCAGGCTGGATACCCTCCTCAACTGTCAACCACCATTGATAGGCCTCATTGCGAAGCAAAGAGACTACACCTTTCAGTTTCTGCTCAGGAGTGCAGTCTAGATCATTCATGATCCTCTCGGTGGCCTCCAACTAATATTCGGCCACATTAGGGGCACTCCAGTGACACCCCTAAATAACTCAGCATCATTAGACAAGAGTCGTTTAGTTACCGACCCTTGGCCTCAAGCTCTAGAATGGGGTCCAACGACCCTCTCCAAGATCCTTAGCATGGCTTGGGACAGTGCGTCGTCCCCAACCAAGCGACTTTGTGACCCAGTCCCAGTAGCAGGAGAAACTGGTGTCTCACTCATATCCAAGTTCAGCACACTACCCAAAGAGGACGACTCAGCTCGAGCCCCCTACGGTCTCTACCTCGGCCTTAAATACCATGTCCATGAGTTTCACGAGCGCTCATCGTATAATTTGTGTTTTATCTACATTACCAAATTTATACATCAGTTCTAGTATTTATTAACAGATGTTTTATGTATAAATTATCAGAAGCTCAGAATTATTTTCAGAGATTTCAATCTCTAGCTAACTCAGAAGTACAGTTTCAGGAAATCCTATCTATAGTGTTTCAGAGCAGTTCTAACCAAGTTTTAGAAATACTTACAAGTCAGCGCCAGAGACTCGATGTACCACATAATACTTTTCTTTTTCAAATTACACAGGATATTTGAAAACCAATTCTTTTTAACACAAAATTTTGGAACCCAAAATTCATAGCTGAGTTTTGCAACCTGACTCTGATACCATAAAATGAAACACCCTTAAACCCGACCAAGACGTTATGGCCGAATCTAGTGATGTCAAAAAGAATGAGTTTTTGAAAATAGAATTGTTACATTAAATCGTATCATTTAATATCTTTAAATATTTTATAACCATAACTTATTTTTAGTGGAAGTTTAATGGAATTTGATAGGAACTCGGTTCAGTGTTGATTTGAGTCGTTTAGATTACCCGATCATTAAATTAAGTATGGTTTGAATTGTTTCAAAATAAGCTGGAAAAAGTTGAAAGATAGTTTTAAACAAAGTAACAAAGATGGTTTAGATGAAAGATGGATGAAGTTCGGCTAAGGGCTAAGATAGAACCAACAATATTGGGAAATTGTTCACCCAAGTCTTAAACAACAATTAAATGGGACACAATGGAAGTGGTGGTGGAAGTAACTTGGTTAACCTTAACCCACTATCTAGCAAGATAGGAACCAAAGGTATGTTTGAATGCTACACTTTACAAGTGATAAGTTTAGAAACAAGGAGAGAATGACGCCAGAAGACTAAGCTTGATAAGTCAGTTCAGTCCTAGAGAGAACAAGGAGAGTTGAATTTTCACAAGAACAATATAGTTCATAAAATTGATCCAAAAGTCCCAAAAACACGGAATGAACAAAGTATTTATAGGCTGAGCTAGTTCTAGCTGAATGGACACTTGAAATCAGTTTAATTAAGCTATTAACAAGCTGATTTAATTTCTAAAATAATTAACAAGGTGACACTACTATCCAAGGCTTTTACATTCCCAATCAGCTTAATTAAGTTCACTTAATGAGCTCAGCTAAACCTTACTGATAATTGATATTCTGAAGAGTTATGAGCTCCTTTAATCCTCCCTTCGAAAGCTGAATGTGCAGCAGCCTTTTAATTGAAGTTGTGGTGCATGAACAAACCCAAATGGTGTGAATACAAGAACTCAATCAACCTCCAAGTGTGAACCAATGAATTTAAACAACCCCTAAGGTGTGAAATTAGCTGCAAGCTGAATGGACCAATATGAACAGCCATTTTCCTTTTATCTCTACGAAAAGACACATGGAGAAGCTTAAAATAGCAGGTTGGTTTTTAATTCAGCTCCTTGTCCATTGATTTTCACGAATAGGCTCTTGGAGAAGAGTAATAAGCAACTTGGTATGAACACACGAAATTGGATGGCCACAGGGCGTGGACATGATTATTCAGCTGAAAGAACAAGTGTGAAAACACTTGATGCCTTGCTGAACTCGAAATGGCTCTTGGGAGGTTATGTTCAGCTCATAATTGTGCCATACGAACAACCAAATGAAGCTTTCTAGTAGCAGCCAATGTGAACACCTTAATGCTGTCCATTCCTGATTCCTACAAGACACATTAAACACACTTTAGACATATTTAATTGATCTGAAATAAAACATGTATTAAAGATGTCTAAAACTAAGACACATTAAAACACCTATTTAATATGTACTAAAATAAGAAATATTTAAAACCTGCATTTAAAATGTTTAGATTATGACACATTTAATAAATTTAACTAAATAACTAAGTTAACTAAAACAAATTAAATATTTTATTCCAGCAAATTAATGTGCAAGCTAAAATAAACTAAAACGAGCTCATTGAGCTAGGAACAAGCCAGATGAGCTTCGAAAAAGTTGCAAGGATCGCTTAGATTACTGGTTCAAGATCGTTTGATGAAACTTGCAACAGTGTCCAAAGGTTCCACGCCAGCAACCACATTGACAAGCCGAAATTAAGGCTTCATTTTGCACTTGGGCCCTTCGTGTTTGGGCACTTCGTGCTTGGGCCAATTCCGATGGCGTCAAATTGTATCATGACATGATGTGACTGGGATCGCATCATTCCTTTCCTTTTGAAAATGATTTGTCCTCAACTCGGGCCATTTTCTCGTGAAAAATTTTTCAAGATCACAAACCCCATTGTTCATGAACCTGAAAAAATCATTTCCACGGATGTGAGAATCACAAAAGGTTTGAAAAGAAACTGGGTGACTTGCATACCCTCCCTTTTTAGGAGAGTACCAATTCAAATTGTCACCTACACAAGAATGAAACAAATTAGTAACATTATAAATTATAAGCATGGAATAACTTTTCAAAATCCATTTCAAAAATGGAATGTATAAACCAATGCCAAAATTGTAACACCCCTTACCCATGCCCGAGACTGGGATAGGATACGAGGCATTACTGAACACATACACAATCATTCATGCAAAAATCAGGCCATAAAATATTTTTCCAAATTAAAACTTTTCAAACACAAGTATATCGCCCCTTATATGGGCCTTCGAGGCCTAAAACATACATCGGGGTGGTTCAGGACTAAACTGAGAACTTTGGAAAGTTTTGGGAAAACTTAAAATTTTTTTCTCATGAAACAGGGTTACACGCCGTGTCACTAGACCATGCCCCTCACACGGTTAAGGCACACGGCCGTGTTTTACCCCGTGTGGTTGACTCTTAGGCTATTTTCCTAGCCTTTATGTTACCCATAACCCCTTACAACTTTATACACGTCATAATCACAATTCATAGCAACATTTTAGTGATTAAACACCCTTTATTAAGACACATTCAATTCATGGTCATGACCACCTCGATTGGTCATAAAACATGCATTCAACACACATGACATATTACCAACCATGTATGGCAAACAAACATATTCACATCACAATTATTAGACATAACATGAATAGCTAGATTTACAAGCCATAATCAATAGCTCAATATAGGCCAATACATTTAGCCAAATTATAATAACACATGTTATAAACTAGGTCTCTATACATGCCACTCACTTGATAATTCTAACATATGTAATAGTATTCCAAAGGTATTGGCTTGATAGTGTGATGCTGTGTGACAGCCCTAAATTGACCCTAGTCGGGAAGTGGTTTCGGGACCGCTAAACCGAGTCACCGAAGTATTTGAATGTGATATTTATTGTCTAGAATATGTGAATATGAATGTGTGAAAGTTTTAAGCTTCGATTTAGTCGATTGCATGTGAATTCAGTTAATAGGACTTATGTGAGAAAATTTAGAAATGTGCTAGGCAAATGTAAGTGGCCTATTAATGCATGTTATAAAGATGATGGGTTTGCATGTCAAATTACCCAAAATTTGAACTAGTGGCCGGCCATGCTATGGGTTAAAAGGTATTATAAACATTTTATGTTAGTGTTTTATGTTAGGAATAATAAAATAAGGAGCATGGGTGATGAAAAAAAAAAGAGAAAAAGTTCTCATTTTGCTCTTCTTGACCGAAAAATCAAAGGAAAGAAAGGAAGAAAGGTTGAAGAGGTTTGGCCATGCTTGTAACTAGGTTAAGGTATGTTTGATGTTATTCCATGAAATTCATGCATATTTTTAGATGTTAGTTTGAATTCTACCTAGCCCATGGTTTAAATTCTTTTTGCTATTTGATGGAGATGATACTCGGCCATGGATGTTGTCATTATTGCTTGGTGTTGATGATGTGTTGATGAGGTATCAAGTTATTTTAGTAACCCATGTCAAAATTATGAAAATCATGGTATGGTGTCTTGAGCATTCGGCCACGGTAGCAAGTAGAAGAGAAATATGGTTGTTGTTCATGTTATTTGGATGAAAAAAAAAGGGGTTAGTAGTTAGATGAAGTAGAGTCTAACAAATGAGCACATATGTGCATTAGTTGCTAGATGGAGAAAAATCGGCTAGCAAGTTATGTACTAAGGCCGAATATGATTTTGAACATTATTGAGTAATGTATGTGTTTTGAATTGATGGAATGGAGAGGATACCTTAATTGTGTTATGCACAATTATATGTTAAATTAAGGTTTGCTAAGCTAGCTATTAAGGTGAAGTGCAAATGTTAGTATTTTATTACTAGTGTATATATGTGTATTAGCCGAGTTTTGAACTTGAAACAAAATGGTATTTAGTCAATACAAGTGACCATATTTGTAGAATGTATTAAGTATACAATCGGCCTCAACATAGACATGCATATTCGGCCACATGAATGAATACATAGGTTGATGTGTACGTTCGGCTATAGGTAAGCATATTGATGGCTTTATCTTGACTTAGAAAATCGGCTAAAGGGGAATATTGGCAAATATGTTGAATTTGATTCATGATTTCATACATATATGACTCTAATGCCTAATATACATGGGCTAAGTACCTTGTGTGACAGCCCAAAATTGACCCTAGTCGGGAAGTGGTTTCGGGACCACAAAATCGAGTCAAAAAAATAATTGATTTCCATATTCTATGCTTATTATGTGTGTACATGAGTATGTGGAAGTTTCATTCTCCAATTTTGCCAATTGCATGAGAAATTATTAAATAGGGATTGATATGAGACATGGTGAAAATATGATAGGCTAATTTAAAATGGTCTATTAATGCATGTTGTGAAAATGATGGATTTGCATGTCAAATTACCCAAAATTTGAGCTAGTGGTTGGCCATGCTATGGGTGGAAACATGTTGGGAACATGTTGGCCTAGTGAGGTATGTAGGAAAAAAATAAAATAAGGGGCATGGGCATAAAATAATGAAAAGGAGTATGATGAATACAAAAAAAAAATGTGTGTAGTTGTTTCCCCCCCATTGCCGTGAGCTAAAGAAAAGAAAGGAGAAAATTTTTGTTCATCCTTTCTCATCTTCATTTAGCCGAAACTAGAAAGAAAAAAAAACAAAGAAAAAAAAATGCTCATCCTTTGGTTCATCCTTGGCCAAAATTTTAAGGAGGAAGGAAGAAGAAAGGTTGAAGAGGTTCGGCCATGCATGTAGCTAGGCTAAGGTATGTTTGCTGATGTTCCATGAGATGCATGCATGTTTTAGTTGTTAGCTTGAGTTCTACCTAGCCCATGGTCTAAATCTTGCTATGTGATGGAAATGACACTCGGCCATGGATGCATCATTCTTGGTTGATGTTTGATGTTGTGGTGATGAGGCATGAGGATGAGTTAAGATTCGGCCTAGGTGGAGTTTGTGTTAATGCCATTGCATGCTAAATATGAAGCTTGTTAATGATGCATGTGATGGTGGCTTGATGATTCTTGAACCTCCTTTTTAGCATTTTTGAGTGAGCACATATGTGCATTGGTTGCTAAATGGAGAAGAATCGGCTAGCAAGTTGTGTGCTAAGGCCGAATATAACTTTTGCATGTTAATGAGCAATGCATGTGTTAAATTGATGGAAAGGGAGAGGATGCTTTACTAGTGTGTATATGTGTGTATTAGCCAAGTTTTGAACTTGAAACAAAAGGGTGTTTAGTCAATACAAGTGACCATACTTGTAGAATGTATTAAGTGTTGAAATCGGCCCCAAAATAGACATGCATATTCGGCCAAGGGGGAAAAATTAGCTAAAATGTTGAGTTTGATTCATGATTCCGTACATATGTGACTTTAATGTCTAATGTATAAATATGGGCTAAGTGCCTTGTGTTCCTCTTTTCGATGCTCAAATGATTAAATCAATTTATTTGTTTAATTAAGCTCAAGAGCAAAGGGGAACTAAATCCGATAAAGGGAAGGAAAAAGTGGTCGAATAGCTATCGGAATCGTTCGACAACACCCGAGGTAAGTTCTTGAGTAAGAGAGCTTAAATTAAGATTTGATTAGATCATGTTTTAAGCAAATCAAAATCATGCTCTTTGTGTGTGGCTATTGAGCCGAAATTACAAGAATGATAAGTGTCTTGTGTTCGAGTTTTGCTAACAAAAATGAAATACGAATGTGCCATGATTTATTGTTAAATGTGCATGGTTATTTGAATGATGTCCGGGCTAAGTCCCGAAGGCTTTGTGCTAAGTGACCATATCCGGACTAAGATCCGAAGGCATTTGTGCGAGATACTAAATCCGGACTAAGATCCGAAGGCATTTGTACGAGATACTAATTCCGGGCTAAGCCCGAAGGCATTTGTGCGAGTTACTAAATCCGGGTTAAGTCCCGAAGGCATTTGTACGAATTACTATAACCGGGCTATGTCCCGAAGGCATTTGAACGAGGAGCTATATCCGGTTAAATTCCGAAGGTACGTGATTTGGGAATGAATGAACTTGCTGTAAAATTCCAGTTAATACTCTCGAAACATCCCAACATTGAGGTATGTTTCGTATGTGCTTGAATTTAGTTGAGCCCTTACAAATAAGTATTCGCTCAGTTGATAAACGAGCTACCGGCCTTTGGCTGAGTTTATCTTTTGTGTATGTACATAAGGGTTGATAATGTGAAGCAAGTACGATATCGTAAATTTGTGCATATGAAATTATCCATTTAGCTATATGAATGCTATACTTTTGTTGTGCTGGAATTCCTTGCTCAAAACTTACTAAGCATAAATTGCTTACTCCGTTTCATTGCTCCTCTGTTTTATAGATTTGGTTCTCCAGCTATCGGACTCGGGATCTTGAGGTCAAAGTCGCCCACACTATCAAAGCCCCCTTTTGGTACAATTTTGGTTGAACTTCGAAATGGCATGTATAGGACTACCCGTTTGTTGTGGGTCGTGGACCCTTTGGACTTGTATAAATTTTGGATAGCCATGCGAAAATGGCTTATATGTGTTTGAGTATAATGTTATAATCATTTGGTGTGAATATGCTTGACAAGGATTGGCCACGGGGATGGTTAATCACTTTCATAAATTGTGCTATTTATGCAAAAAGGGCTAGTTGAATCATGGAAACCATGAAATAGGTAAAATCTACCTTAAAGGCAGATGCTGACAGCAGCAGTGATGTAGATTTGGAAAATCACTAAAAATAGTATGAATGGAATTAAATAGTGAATAAATTATGTAAACAAACCTTGATGAATCTACTTTCATAGGAAAGTAACGAAACAATCATACGGACAGTATGTTAAGAGATATTCAGGTTCTCGTGAGACAGGGCCAGAACGGTTTCTGGATTCCCTGTTCCGACTTCGGAAATTCATTATAAATTAAACAGAGATAATTAGGAGTCATACCATATATGTATAGATTCCTCTCTGAGTCTAGTTTCTACAGAAACAAACTGCATCAGTATTTAAGCTCTGTGCAGGGAGATATCCAGGTCGTAATGCGCAAAGGCAGTGTAGTCGATCCATGTAACATGGGAGACTTTGACTAATAAACTGTACTAATTGGCCCGACCAAAAATTCTAGAAAACAATATCTAGATGGGCATATGAGTCTAGTTTCAGGGAAAAATCACGAAACTGATTTTCGAGTTGTGAAACTCAAGATATGATTTTTAAAACGACTAGTACGCAGATTGACAGTGTCTGGGAAATTTTTTTATAAGGGGTTTAAAGTCTGTTAACACCTCGTGTTCGACTCCGGTGTCGGTCTCGGGTTCGGGGTGTTACATTTGATTGGTATCAGAGCTACGGTTTAGTCGATTCTAGGACTACCGTAATGCGTTGGGTCTAGCTATACATGCCATTTTATGTGATTACTTGATAGTGTGGTGATTTCTGACAATTGTAAATGTGTTTATTTATAGTAATGGATCCCGATCCCGACCGAGAGGTAGCTGATGATCTTGAGAGTGTAGCGCCTGCTCCCGTACAAGGGACAGCGCCGGCGGACTCTCAACCTAATGCTAGTAACCCGAATGATGAAGCTAGACAAGCTTTCTATAGCGTGATGAATGATTGGTTCAACCAATACATTCGAACTAATACGGCTGTTCCACAACCTCCATTCCCGACTAATACCACCCCCGCGCCTACAATACCTCCGGTAACTGACCAAATAAGGTCAAATAAGCCCCCAGTTGACAGAATCCGAAAACATGGGGCTACTGAATTTAAGGCTACGGATAGCGACGATGCCGAGCAAGCTGAATTTTGGTTGGACAACACTATCTGGGTACTCGATGAGCTATCTTGTACACCCGATGAATGCCTAAAGTGTACTATCTCCTTGCTACGCGATTCTGCCTACTATTGGTGGAGTACTCTGACTTCTGTTGTGCCCCGAGAGCAAGTAATTTGGGAGTTTTTCCAAACTGAGTTTCGGAAAAAGTATATCAGTCAGAGATTTGTTGATCAAAAACGGAAGGAATTTCTTGAGCTTAAGCAAGGTTCCATGTCAGTTACTGATTACGAGCGAAAATTTGTTAGACTTAGTAGATACGCTCAGGAATGTGTTTCGTCCGAGGCTATCATGTGTAAACACTTCGAGGATGGGCTGAATGAAGATATAAAAATGTTCGTTGGCATTCTTGAAATACGAGAGTTCGTAGTACTTGTCGAGCGAGCTTGTAAAGCCGAAGAGCTTAGAAAAGAAAAACAAAAAGTTGATGAGGGAACTGGAGAGTTTCGTAAAAGATCCTCGGGAAAGTCTCTTCAACAGGCATCGAAGAAATTTTGAGATGATGTGGGCTGGTCGAGAGGCAATTCGGGCCTTTTTAGACGAGATCGTGATTGACCCCCTGTGGGTACACGAGGCACTTCGGTCGCCAGTGTTGGGGATGAACGTCGAGACAGAACGAAATGTCGATATTGCAGTAAATGGCATTCGGGGAGTTGTAGATTCCCTGACCGCTCCTGTTACAAGTGCGGATCGGTTGACCACTTCATTAAAGATTGCCCGAGGTTGTCTGAACAGAATGTAAATCAGAATGGGAAACCGGGTGCTACCACTGCTCGAGGTAGACCATCTGGAAATACGGGCAATGCTGGTGGTGGTCAGAGAGGATCTAGAGATGCTACGACCAGATCCGAGGCTCGTGCGCCTGCTAGAGCTTATGCTATACGTGCCCGCGAGGATACTTCTTCGCCTGATGTTATTACCGGTACTTTTACACTTTTTGATACTAATGTAATTGCTTTGATTGACCCCGGTTCTACTCATTCTTACATATGTGAAACCTTAGCATCCAGTAAGACTTTACCTATTGAGTCTACTGAGTTCGTAATTCGGGTGTCAAACCCCTTGGGTCGTTACGTGCTTTCGACAAAGTGTGTAAGAAATGTCCCCTAGAAATTCGAGGTTCCTGTTTCCCGGCGGACTTGATGCTTTTGCCGTTTGATGAATTTGATGTTATTCTTGGTTTGGATTGGTTGACCGCGCATGATGCGGTTGTGAATTGTAAAAGCAAGACTATTGATTTGAGGAGCGCAAATAACGAGGTAATCCGAGTTGAGTCTACGGACTTAAGGGGGTTGCCAGCTGTAATATCAGCAATATTGGCCCAGAAATATGTAAGAAAAGGGAGCGAAGCATACCTTGCGTATGTACTTTATGACAAAGAATTAGAAAAGAAACCCGAATCTGTGCCGGTGGTTTGTGAATACCCGGATGTTTTTCCTGAAGAATTACCGGGTTTACCACCTGTTCGGGAGGTAGAGTTTGGTATTGAGCTTGTACCTGGGACTACGCCGATTTCGATAGCTCCGTATCGTATGGCACCAACCGAGTTAAAAGAGTTGAAAGCTCAGTTGCAAGAATTGACGAATAGAGGTTTTGCTCGACCAAGTTTCTCACCTTGGGGTGCACCAGTATTATTCGTGAAAAAGAAGGACGGAACCATGAGGTTGTGCATTGACTATCGTCAACTGAATAAAGTGACGATAAAGAACAAATATCCGTTGCCGCGCATCGATGATTTGTTCGACCAACTGAAGGGAGCCATAGTGTTCTCAAAAATAGATTTGAGATCGGGCTATTATCAGTTGCGAATTCGAGCATTAGACATACCCAAAACTGCCTTCAGGACGAGATATGGTCACTACGAGTTCTTAGTGATGCCGTTTGGGCTCACAAATGCCCCTGCGGTATTTATGGATTTGATGAATCGGATCTTCAGACCATATTTGGATTGGTTCGTAGTTGTGTTCATTGATGACATCTTGGTCTATTCAAGAGATGAGACCGAACATGCTGAGCATCTGAGGCTAGTGTTGCAAATTTTGCGGGATAAGCAGTTATATGCTAAGTTCAGTAAGTGTGAGTTCTGGTTAAGAGAGGTTAGCTTCTTGGGTCATGTGGTATCCGCATCGGGTATTCGAGCTGACCCGAGCAAAATTTCAGCCATACTTAACTGGAAGCCTCCAAGAAATATTACCGAAGTTCGGACCTTCCTGGGACTCGCCGGTTATTACCGACGATTTGTCAAAGGTTTCTTGATGATAGCCACACCAATGACGAAGCTACTTCAAAAGGATGTTAAGTTCGAATGGACGGAGAAATGTCAGAAAAGTTTTGATCAACTAAAAACTTATTTGACTGAAGCTCCAATTTTAGTGCAACCCGAATCAGGCAAAGAGTTTGTCATTTATAGTGACGCATCCCTACTTGGGTTGGGTTGCGTATTGATGCAAGAAGGTCGAGTTGTGGCCTATGCGTCGAGACAATTAAAGCCACATGAGAAAAATTATCCGACCCATGATCTTGAACTAGCTGCCATCGTATTTGCTTTAAAAATATGGCGACATTACTTATTTGGTGAAAAGTGCCATGTATTTTCGGATCACAAAAGTCTCAAATATTTGATGACTCAAAGAGACTTAAATCTGCGACAAAGACGTTGGCTTGAGTTGTTGAAAGATTACGAGCTTGTCATTGATTACCACCCGGGAAAGGCTAATGTGGTTGCGGACGCCTTAAGCCGGAAGTCATTGGTTGCTTTACGAGCAATGAATGTGCATTTGTCTGTTCTACCTGACAATGTGTTAGTTGCTGAATTAAAAGCCAAACCATTATTGATTCATCAAATTCGTGAAGCCCAGAAAGTTGATGATGATTGTTTGAGGTTCAGAAGTCGTTTGTGTGTTCCAAGGAGTTCGGAACTCATTTCGATGATTCTGAACGAAGCCCATTGTAGCCGAATGTCAAGTCACCCGGGGAGTACGAAAATGTACAACGATTTGAAACGTTGGTTTTGGTGGCATGGTATGAAACGAGACATCCCCGACCTTGTTTCGAGATGTTTAATATGTCAACAAGTGAAAGGGGAACATCAAGTGCCTTCAGGATTACTTCAGCCGATCATGATACCCGAGTGGGAATGGGATCGAGTCACAATGGACTTTGTGTCTGGACTGCCATTGTCAACAAGTAAGAAGGATGCGATTTGGGTTGTTGTCGATAGACTGACTAAGTCGGCTCACTTTATCCCCGTGTGTATGGATTTTTCATTGGATAGACTAGTTGAATTGTACGTTTCTCAGATTGTGAGATTACACGGGGTACCTATTTCTATCGTGTCGGATAGAGATCCGAGATTCACCTCGCGGTTTTGGAGGAAATTGCAAGAAGCTTTGGGTACCAAGCTGCATTTTAGCACTGCTTTTCATCCCCAAACCGATGGTCAATCTGAGCGGATAATTCAGATACTTGAGGATATGTTGAGATGTTGCATCCTCGAGTTCAGTGGTTCATGGGAACGGTATTTACCTTTGATTGAATTCGCTTACAATAATAGTTTTCAATCAAGTATTAAGATGGCACCTTACGAGGCTTTGTACGGTCGTAAATGCCGTACACCATTGTTTTGGACCGAGCTCGGTGAAAGTAAAATTTTCGGAGTTGATTTGATTAAGGATGCCGAATAGAAAGTAAAGGTAATCCGTGATAGTCTGAAAGCAGCCACAGATCGTCAAAAATCGTATGCGGATTTGAAACGAAAGGATATTGAATATCAGGTGGGAGATAAAGTGTTCCTTAAAGTTTCGCCTTGGAAAAAGGTACTCAGGTTTGGCCGTAAGGGCAAGTTGAGCCCGAGATTCATTGGGCCGTACGAAATCTCCGAACGAGTTGGTCCGGTTGCGTATAGATTGATTTTGCCCCCTGAGCTTGAAAAGATTCACGACGTCTTTCATGTTTCGATGCTTCGACGCTATCGATCTGATCCATCGCACATAATTAGCCCATCAGAGGTTGAAATTCAAGCCGATATGAGTTATGAAAAAGAACCGATGCGTGTCCTAGCTCGTGAAGTGAAAGAGTTGCGAAACAAAAGGGTTCCGTTAGTTAAGGTGTTATGGCTCAAACACGGGATCGAGGAACCTACTTGGGAAACCGAGAGCTCGATGAAAGAACGATACCCAAACCTATTTACCGGTAAGATTTTCGGGGACGAAAATTTCTTAAGTGGGGGAGAGTTGTGACAGCCCAAAATTGACCCTAGTCGGGAAGTGGTTTCGGGACCACAAAACCGAGTCATAAAAATAATTGATTTCCATATTCTATGCTTATTATGTGTGTACATGAGTATGTGGAAGTTTCATTCTCCAATTTTGCCAATTGCATGAGAAATTATTAAATAGGGATTGATATGAGACATGGTGAAAATATGATAGGCTAATTTAAAATGGTCTATTAATGCATGTTGTGAAAATGATGGGTTTGCATGTCAAATTACCCAAAATTTGAGCTAGTGGTTGGCCATGCTATGGGTGGAAACATGTTGGGAACATGTTGGCCTAGTGAGGTATGTAGGAAAAAAATAAAATAAGGGGCATGGGCATAAAATAATGAAAAGGAGTATGATGAATACAAAAAAAAAATGTGTGTAGTTGTTTCCCCCCCCCCATTGCCGTGAGCTAAAGAAAAGAAAGGAGAAAATTTTTGTTCATCCTTTCTCATCTTCATTTAGCCGAAACTAGAAAGAAAAAAAAACAAAGAAAAAAAATGCTCATCCTTTGGTTCATCCTTGGCCAAAAATTTTAAGCAGGAAGGAAGAAGAAAGGTTGAAGAGGTTCGGCCATGCATGTAGCTAGGCTAAGGTATGTTTGCTGATGTTCCATGAGATGCATGCATGTTTTAGTTTTTAGCTTGAGTTCTACCTAGCCCATGGTCTAAATCTTGCTATGTGATGGAAATGACACTCGGCCATGGATGCATCATTCTTGGTTGATGTTTGATGTTGTGGTGATGAGGCATGAGGATGAGTTAAGATTCGGCCTAGGTGGAGTTTGTGTTAATGCCATTGCATGCTAAATATGAAGCTTGTTAATGATGCATGTGATGGTGGCTTGATGATTCTTGAACCTCCTTTTTAGCATTTTTGAGTGAGCACATATGTGCATTGGTTGCTAAATGGAGAAGAATCGGCTAGCAAGTTGTGTGCTAAGGCCGAATATAACTTTTGCATGTTAATGAGCAATGCATGTGTTAAATTGATGGAAAGGGAGAGGATGCTTTACTAGTGTGTATATGTGTGTATTAGCCAAGTTTTGAACTTGAAACAAAAGGGTGTTTAGTCAATACAAGTGACCATACTTGTAGAATGTATTAAGTGTTGAAATCGGCCCCAAAATAGACATGCATATTCGGCCAAGGGGGAAAAATTAGCTAAAATGTTGAGTTTGATTCATGATTCCGTACATATGTGACTTTAATGTCTAATGTATAAATATGGGCTAAGTGCCTTGTGTTCCTCTTTTCGATGCTCAAATGATTAAATCAATTTATTTGTTTAATTAAGCTCAAGAGCAAAGGGGAACTAAATCCGATAAAGGGAAGGAAAAAGTGGTCGAATAGCTATCGGAATCGTTCGACAACACCCGAGGTAAGTTCTTGAGTAAGAGAGCTTAAATTAAGATTTGATTAGATCATGTTTTAAGCAAATCAAAATCATGCTCTTTGTGTGTGGCTATTGAGCCGAAATTACAAGAATGATAAGTGTCTTGTGTTCGAGTTTTGCTAACGAAAATGAAATACGAATGTGCCATGATTTATTGTTAAATGTGCATGGTTATTTGAATGATGTCCGGGCTAAGTCCCGAAGGCTTTGTGCTAAGTGACCATATCCGGACTAAGATCCGAAGGCATTTGTGCGAGATACTAAATCCGGACTAAGATCCGAAGGCATTTGTGCGAGATACTAATTCCGGGCTAAGCCCGAAGGCATTTGTGCGAGTTACTAAATCCGGGTTAAGTCCCGAAGGCATTTGTGCGAATTACTATAACCGGGCTATGTCCCGAAGGCATTTGAACGAGGAGCTATATCCGGTTAAATTCCGAAGGTACGTGATTTGGGAATGAATGAACTTGCTGTAAAATTCCAGTTAATACTCTCGAAACATCCCAACATTGAGGTATGTTTCGTATGTGCTTGAATTTAGTTGAGCCCTTACAAATAAGTATTCGCTCAGTTGATAAACGAGCTACCGGCCTTTGGCTGAGTTGATCTTTTGTGTATGTACATAAGGGTTGATAATGTGAAGCAAGTACGATATCGTAAATTTGTGCATATGAAATTATCCATTTAGCTATATGAATGCTATACTTTTGTTGTGCTGGAATTCCTTGCTCAAAACTTACTAAGCATAAATTGCTTACTCCGTTTCATTGCTCCTCTGTTTTATAGATTTGGTTCTCCAGCTATCGGACTCGGGATCTTGAGGTCAAAGTCGCCCACACTATCAAAGCCCCCTTTTGGTACAATTTTGGTTGAACTTCGAAATGGCATGTATAGGACTACCCGTTTGTTGTGGGTCGTGGACCCTTTGGACTTGTATAAATTTTGGATAGCCATGCGAAAATGGCTTATATGTGTTTGAGTATAATGTTATAATCATTTGGTGTGAATATGCTTGACAAGGATTGGCCACGGGGATGGTTAATCACTTTCATAAATTGTGCTATTTATGCAAAAAGGGCTAGTTGAATCATGGAAACCATGAAATAGGTAAAATCTACCTTAAAGGCAGATGCTGACAGCAGCAGTGATGTAGATTTGGAAAATCACTAAAAATAGTATGAATGGAATTAAATAGTGAATAAATTATGTAAACAAACCTTGATGAATCTACTTTCATAGGAAAGTAACGAAACAATCATACGGACAGTATGTTAAGAGATATTCAGGTTCTCGTGAGACAGGGCCAGAACGGTTTCTGGATTCCCTGTTCCGACTTTGGAAATTCATTATAAATTAACCAGAGGTAATTAGGAGTCATACCATATATGTATAGATTCCTCTCTGAGTCTAGTTTCTATAGAAACAAACTGCATCAGTATTTAAGCTCTGTGCAGGGAGATATCCAGGTCGTAATGCGCAAAGGTCAGTGTAGTCAATCCCTGTAACATGGGAGACTTTTACTAATAAACTGTACTAATTGGCCCGACCAAAAATTCTAGAAAAAAATATGTAGATGGGCATATGAGTCTAGTTTCAGGGAAAAATCACGAAACTGATTTTTGAGTTGCGAAACTCAAGATATGATTTTTAAAGCGACTAGTACGCAGATTGGTAGTGTCTGGGAAATTTTTTTATAAGGGGTTTAAAGTCTGTTAACACCTCGTGTTCGACTCCGGTGTCGGTCTCGGGTTCGGGGTGTTACTCCTTGAGTTTCTCTTTGATGTTCAAAATGATTAAATCAATTTATATGTTAAATTAAGGTCAAGAACAAAGGGGAACTAAATCCGATAAAGGAAAGGAAAAGGTGATCGAATAGCCGTTGAAACCGTTCGACAACATCCGAGGTAAGTTTTCGAGTAATGGAACTTAGATTATGATTCGATTAGATCATGTTATGAGCAAATCAAAATCATGTTCATTGTATGTAGCTATTGAGCCGAAAATGATAATGCTTGATAAGTGACTTGTGTTTGAATTCTAGTTATGAAAATGAAATATAGATGTGTCATGATTTATTGATATGTGCATGAATATTCGGATGATAACCGGGCTAAGTCCCGAAGGCATTTGTGCTAGTGACTAATTTCGGGCTAAGCCCCGAAGGCATTTGTGCGAGTTACTATATCCGAGCTAAGTCCCGAAGGCATTTGTGCGAGTTACTATATCTGGGCTAAGTCCCAAAGGCATTTATACGAGTTACTATATCCAGGCTAAGTTCCGAAGGCATTTGAGCGAGTAGCTATATACGGCTAAATCCCGAAGGTACTTGGTTTGGGAATGAGCAATCTTGCTGTAATAATTTCAATTAATACGCTCGTAAAACCCCAACGTTGAGGTATGTTTTGTATATGCATTGGAATAATTGATTCCTTTTAAATAGTATTCGCTCAATCGATTAACAAGCTTCCGGCCTTTAGTCAAGTTGATTTCTTATGTATGAATATAAGGGTTGGAAATGTGAAGTAGGTATGGTTGTGAGAATATGTGTATATGAAATTATTCGTTTAGTCATATGAATGCTATACTTCAGTTGTGCCTAATTTCATTGCTCAAAACTTACTAAGCATTAAATGCTTATTCCGTTTCTTTGATTCTCTGTTTTATAGATTTTGGTTCGTCAGCTATCGGACTCGGGAGTGTCAAAGTCGAAGTCGCCCACACTATCAAATCCCTTTTGGTACTCTTTTAGTTGAACTCTGATAATGGCATGTATAGGGCTGCCCTTTTGTTGTTAGTCTAGTACTTTGGTATTGTATATATTTGGATAGCCATGCGAAAATGGCTTATATATTTTGAGCATAACGTTATAATCATTTTGTATATATATGGTTATTGAGAGGTGTGGAAATGCTTGGCAATGATTAGCCATTGGAATGGTTAATCACGATCATATTTTTGTGCTATGTATGTTAAAGGGCTAGTTGAATCATGGAAATTATGAAATAGGTAAAGTCTACCTTAAAAACAGATACCGACAGCAGCAGTGATGTGAATTTGAAAAATCACTAAAAATAGTAGAAGTATAATTAAATTGTGAATAAATTATGTAATCGAACCTTGATGAATCTATTTTCATATGAAAGTAACGAAACGATCATATGAGCCGTATTTTATGAGATGTTTAAGTTTTCGTGAAACAGGGCTAGAGCGAACTCTGGATCCCCTGTTCTGACTTTGGAAATTCATTATAAATTAACCAGAGTTAATTAGAAGTCATACCATATATTTATAGATTCCTTTTCGAGTCTAGTTTCTTTAGAAACAAACGGCATAAGTATTGAAGCCCTGTACAGGGAGATATCTAAGTCGTAATGCATGAAGGTCAGAGTAGTCGAACCCTGAAACAGGGGAGACTTTAACTAATAAACTGTACTAATTGGCTTGACCAAAAATTCTAGAAAAAAATTTGTATATGGACATATTAGTCTAGTTTCAGAAATAATTTTTGGAACTGGTTTTCGAGTTTTGGAACTTGAGATATGATTTTTAAGGTGACAGTGACACAGTTAGCCAGCTTGTCTGGAAATTTTAAAATGGACTGTGTAAATAAATGAATTAAGTTCGTTTGCACCTCGTGTTCGACTCCGGCAACGGTCTCGGGTACGGGGTGTTACATGCTGCCTCCGACGAACTCCAACCCCAAGCTGACTTGAGAACACTAAGGAATGGAAATGAGGGAGTAAGCTTTACGCTTAGTCAGCTTGCATGAAAAATAATAAGCAATGTATTAACATGCTATTTTTCAATTCCTCTCTATTTATTCAAAGTCCAGTTAAGTTGTTTTCTCGAGTCATGGTCACTAAATTATTTATTTCCGGAGCTAAAAAGCTCCAAATTGAGATCTACTAAATTTCCCATAAACTAGACTCAAATATCTTCTGATTATAAAATTTTCAAAATTTTTAGTCTAGCCAATAAGTATAGTTTATTCTTTGAAGTCACCTCCATTTTTCTGTTTGACAGTTCCGACCCCTCTACACTAAAAATTAATTATATCTTCGTACAATATTTTGATAATGTTTTCATTTGTTTTTTTTTGAAAATAGACTCATTAAGGATTTTAAGAATATAAATTTTAACCCATATTATTTTCTTACAATTTTTAATGATTTTCCAAAATTAGAACAGGGGATTCTGAAATCATTTTGACTATGTCTCACAAAAATTAAAATATCTCATAATATGAAATTCATTTGCTTACACCGTTTCCTTTATATGAAAATAGACTCAATAATATTTTATTTCATATCTTATTCAACTTATAATTTAATTTTCACCATTTTTGGTGATTTTTGAAAGTCACA
Source organism: Gossypium hirsutum (assembly GCF_007990345.1). NCBI lineage: Eukaryota > Viridiplantae > Streptophyta > Magnoliopsida > Malvales > Malvaceae > Gossypium > Gossypium hirsutum. The sequence goes on along the minus strand of NC_053425.1, from coordinate 50,934,240 downwards.
CAACTACTGCTGTCCAAAACTATTTTATTACGAAATTTCACTCTTTCATGTTTTCTTTGTAGTAATTTTTATTATAACACTTACTCCATATCAATCTTATCAAAGTTCGATCACATATCGAGCACGTTGCTCATAAGTTTACACGCACGAACCTTCACTTATTCATTACATAGTCATGTACATATGTAATTTCACTTAGTAAATTTCCCATTGAACTCATCGAAATAACAACAGATACCCGGTGGCCTGTACATATTACCACCCTTGTAACCGAAGCTCTTTGGTACGCATAGTATCCTGCACTAAGTACAACACATGCGACCTAATAATCTGGTACACGTAGTAGCCTGCACTTAGTACTACACACGTGACCTAACCATCTGATACACGAAGTACCCTGCACTTAGTACTACACACGTGATCAAAGCTATTGGGTACGCATAGTAGCCTGCACTTAGTACTACACATGCGACCTAACAATCTGGTACACATAGTAGCCTGCAATTAGTACTACACACGTGATTGAAGCTATCAGGTAGGATAGTAGCCTACACTTAATACTACACATGCGACCTAACAATCTGGTACATGTAGTAGCCTGTACTTAGTACTACACACGTGACCTATAACTGTCTTAAATACATAGTGGCCTGCACATAGTATTACACATGTGTTCTCACAACAGATCATTCGTATCTTTTCTATTCTAAAGGTCTGATCAGGAAATTCTTCACTTTTTAACATTTTACTAATTCATTCTTAGTCAATTTCGATTCGTAATTTACATCAAATGATCATTCTATAGGCAGCTATATCTCATATAATAACAAAAGATAATAACAAAAAAAAGAACCGATATATTATTTACATACAAACTTACTTGTTTCAAAGAAATATCATGTTTCATCAAATTTCCGTTATATTCAATCATCCAATCACATGTTATTGACATTTGAGCCATCGATTACTTCATGGATACATCACGTTCCCATACACAATATCATTAACATATAAATCAATACAACCATAGCAAAATAGATTTCATGTGTAACAACAATAACATGAATATCATGCTTATTTAATCACATGAACTTACTTGCCGAAATCTCGTCAGGTACAACCGTGTAGCAATTCACACAACTCATGTAATAGTAATTTAACATTCATCACATTTTCCACATCAGATTCATCATCCATAAATTCTTCTAATTTATTAAATCATACATTTTATGCCATAATAATAGATAATTACAATTCAATCATGATATTGCATTATTATTACCATACGAACTTACCTCGGGACCAAAATAGCAAAAAGGAACCTAACCGTCGATTTTCTATTTTTCACCCAATCTAGGTCCAATTCTCGTTTTCCTTGATCTATAATATCACATTTAGTCCAATTATTAGTCAAATTATTTAATGTGATCCAAAAATCATATTTTGGTAAAATTGTATTTTTGCCCCTAAATTTTGCCAAAATTACACTTTTACCCCTAGGCTCGTATAGTGATTTTTATTCAATTTTCTCACTCTATAGGGCTAGCCAAACCATTTTCATAACTATAGAAAACTACAATTCTCATCAAAACACCATTATATACCACTTTTACAACTTTTACTAAATGGTCCTTTCAGATGTTTTCATCAAAAATAGCTTAGTAAAAGTCGTTTATTTAACACCCAACACTCATTTTCTACCATTAGACATCAAAATGCATGCATGTCACACTGGTTCAATTTTTAAACATGAGCCCTAGCTCAAATTAATGATAGAAATAGATAGATCTTGTTACGGGGATTGCAAAAACGTAAAAATCATTAAAAACGACGCTAGAACGGACTTACAATCGAGCTTGGAAGCTTGAAAAACCCTAGCCATAGTTTCTCCATGCATGTTTCAGCCAAGAGGTTGAAGATGGACAAAAATTGGCTTTTAATGTTGTTTTTAATTCATTTTAATAACTAAATGACCAAAATGCCCTTAATGAAAAACTTTGGAAACATGCCTAACCATGTCCATTTTTGTCCACCAACTTAACCAATGGTCTAATTATCATATAAGGACCACCAATTTAAAATTTCATAACAATTGGACACCTCTAACATGTAGAACTCAACTTTTTCACTTTTTACGATTTAGTCCTTTTAACTAAATTGAGTGCCCAAACGTCAAAATTTTCTAACAAAATTTTCACGTAATCATTCCGTGAAATTGTAGACCATAAAAATATAATAAAATTGAAATTTTCCTCATCGGATTTGTGGTTCCAAATCACTATTCTGACTAGGCCCAAAATCGGGATGTTAGAAAAATGAAAAATATAAGTTAGTCTTACCTTTTCAAAATGAATAAAAAATTTCATTGATGGCAACATTCCAAAATCACAAAGCATTTGAAAAGTTATAATCTTGGAAAACAAAGTTCCATGGCTCAAATCCCTTGAAAAAAAATATAAAACAATAATCTCCCAGATCAAAAACAAAGTTTTCTCTTACCATTTCAATCTGACTCAAAAATTTCATGGCCGGCAACATAGAAGGAACATGAAGCAATTTGAAGTCATAATCAAAGTTCACAAGTTTCATTCTCTTACTTACAGAAAAAGCATCAAATAAGCATAAATTGTTCACACATTTATTTTCACAAAGCTTGGGATGCTTGATTTCTCTCAATGACTAACCAGAATAACAAACTCTAGGTTTGAACACACGAGTTTGATCACTCGTTCCAAAATGCATTAAGAGCTTCTTTATCTCCAATGATCTACACATACTAAACATAAAAGGTTTAAACACACACATATTCAAATGATCAAACCTTTTAAATCTCATTCGAATAGACTTGCACAAACATGTACAACAATTTAGAAAATTCACATTACCTTCACGAACAAACAGATTAGGCATTTTACATGACAACTCTTTATCACACAAGACCAAATTTTGTTCGTGCCGATTTAATCTTACTTCATCAACAAACTTGCCAATGCCCTACTCATTAATAGCAAAACTCTTGATGCCACTATTTAAAACAAATTCATCAAAAATCAGATAATGACAATTAGCCAAATCAAGGTGATGAGATCTTTCAAAAACTAAGTCATCAGTACCTTTTTCAACAATGTTCAAATCAGTTTGTGTGATTCAATTGCTAAAAACTCCTTACCTTGCTTACCTTTAAGCACTTGTGGATTAAGGTCATCTATGATCTTACCTTTGTTGATCAACCTGAACCGCCTCTCATTAGGAAGGTATTGAAGATGAAATTTTCCACATGAATCTTTAGAGACCTGAAAAGAAGAAAATACAATACGAGGACAACTCGCATGTTGGTTAGTTATGACTTTCATCACTTTTTCTTGAACACTTTCTTCTTTTCCACTCTTTTCTTTTTCACTCGTTTCTTTTTCTAACTCATTTTCAAATCCTCTCTCTTTTACCACAGTCTCTTTTATTGTTGAAAACTCACTTTCATTCTTCTTTTCATTTTCTTTTTCAACAAAAACACTCGATTTTTGCTCATTATCTTTTCTTTCTTCAATCTCTCTCTTTGTTTTAATTTTCTTTTCTTTTTCACATGCTTTTTCAATCTTATTCTCATTTTGCTTTCTCTCACTCTCTTTTCCTTTTTCAATTTCTTTTTCTTTCACTTCTTTTTTCCTTCTCTCAATTTCATTCCATATTCACTCATTTTCTCTTATTACCATTTCTTGTCTCTCTTTTCATTTAATTTCTTTTTGTCTCGTTCTTTCATTACAAGAAGAAGATAACATATAAGAATCATGACGACAAGCTTTTCATTGGAAAGAAATGGTAGATTCTTCATATAAGTCACGATCAACTCCTCGTGATTAATCTTTCATGGACGAGTATTTTGGTGCATACGAAGAATTACTTGTACTTTCTCGTTTGCTACTTTGAAAGGCTTCAAACTTGCGATTTTCTTTACTCCAAATTGAATCCCATGAAGAATAGGAATCATGTTGTGGCTCTCATCTAATTGAATCTTTTCACTCTTTTTGCACAAAGGACTCCTTCAAGAACCTTCCTTCTACACGATCCAATCTTTTAAGCATGGGTTCTAGTTTCCATTTGAGCATTTTGTCCATCTCATCAATAAATGTACGATATGTTGGATCGGACAAAACATTGTCATCATCAATAATCCTTTCAGTACTTCTTGACATTTTGGTTTAATCACACAACACATATCACAACTTCTCTCGCAAAGAAATTTTCACACACTTTGGTTTTACTCACTCGAATAGTCTCATCGTACTCTTGCCTTTTTCCACTCAAGTTCGCCTCTCAAAATTCTCAATGGACTACTTAGAAAAATCAGCAATCATTGTGGAACTGGTTTTTGAAAAAGCGATGATCGGTTTGGATATGGATAGATGTTAGGACAAAACGGTAGGCTAGAGAAAAAAATGGAAAGGTTTGAAGTGTTACCGAATTGGGTGAGATGGTAAAGTAGAATTGGGCAACAAGAACTTGGTACAACAAGCTTCTCTTCTTTTTTTTTTATATTTTTGTAATCCTTTCTCTTTTTTTTTAATATTTCAAATTTTTGAACTTCAAATATATATATACCTTCTTCTTCTTCTTTTTACGAATTTTTGTTTGATTTTTTTAAACTAATGACAACCCAAGAATGCTAAGAATGTCAATACTTACTTAATTTTCACTAGCTCTGATACCAAATGATACTAACTAGGTTCGGTGTTGATTCGAGTCATTTAGATTACCTGATTGCGAAATTAAGTAATGCTCGAATTGTTTGAAAAATAAGCTAGAAAAGGTTGAAGGATAGGTTCAAACAAAGTAACAAAGATGGTTTAGATGAAGGATGGATGAAGTTCGACTAAGGGCTAAGATCGAACCAACAATATTACCAGATTGTTGACCCAAGTCTTAAACAACACTTAGATGGGATGGTGGAAGTGGTGATGGAAGTAACTTAGTTAACCTTGACCCACTATCTCGCAAGATAGGAACCAAAGGTATGTTTGAACACCACACTTTACAAGTGATAAGTTCAGAAACAAGGAGAGAATGACACCACAAGACTAAGCTTGATAAGTCAGTTTAGTATTAGAGAGAACAAGGAGAGTTGAATTCTTACAAGAACAAGATAGTTCATAAAATTGATCCAAAAGTCCCAAAAAAACGGAATGAACAAATTATTTATAGGCTGAGCTAGTTCTAGCCGAATGGACACTTGAAATCAGCTTAATTAAGCTATTGACAAGTTGATTTAATTCCTAAAATAATTAACAAGGCCTTTAGCAACTCCTAAACCTAGGTAACGCCACTAGCCAAGGCTTTTACATTCCCAATCAGCTTAATTAAGTTCACTTAATGACCTGAGCTAAACCTTGCTAATAATTGATATTCCAAAGAGTTATGAGCTCATTTAATCCTCACTTGGAAAGCTAAATGTGCAACAGCCTTTTAATTGAAGTTGTGGCGCATGAACAACCCTAAATGTGTGAATATAAGAACTCAATCAGCCTCTAGGTGTGAACCAACGAATTTAAACAATCCTTAAGGTGTGAAATCAGCTGCAAGCTAAATGGACCAATATGAACAACCATTGGTCTTTGATCTCCACGAAAAGACACATGGAGAAGATCAAAACAGTAGCTTGGTTTTTAATTCAACTCCTTCTCCATTAATCTCCACGAATAGTCAGTTGGAGAAGAGTAATCAGCAACTTGGTGTGAACACACAAAATTGTATGGCCATAAAGTGTGAACATGATTATTCAGCTGAAAAAATAAGTGTGAAAACACTTGATGCCTTGCTGAACCCGAAATGGCTCTTAGGAGGTTGTGTTTGGCTCATAATTGTGCCATACGAACAGCCAAAGGAAGCTTCCTAGCAGCAGCCAATGTGAACACCTTAATGCCGTCCATTCCTAATTCCTAAAAGACAGATTAAACACACTTCAGGCATATTTAATTGATATGAAATAAAACATGTATTAAAGATGTCTAAAACTAAGACACATTAAAACGCCTATTTAATATGTACTAAAATAAAACATATTTAAAACCTGCATTTAAAATGTTCAGATTATGACACATTTAATAACTTAAACTAAATAACTAAATTAACTAAAATAAATTAAATATTTTATTCCAGTAAAATAATACGCAAGCTAAAATGAACTAAAATGAGCTTATTGAGCTAGGAACGAGAAAGATAAGCTTGGGGAAAGTTGCAAGGATCGCTTGGATTGCTGGTCTAGGATTGTTCAATGAAACCTGCAACAGTTTCCAAAGGTTCCACGCCAGCAACCACATTAACAAGCTCAAATTAAGGCTTCATTTTGCACTTCGGCCCTTCGTGCTTGGGCTAATTCCGATGTCGTCGAATTGTATCATGACATGATACGGTCGGGATCACATCAGAATTGATACCTTTTAGAAACCCGATTTACATTTTTTGAAAAACATTATTTGTTGAAAATCGTCGTTATCATAAAACATTTTATCAAAGCATGCAAGTCATCAAACAATCCAAAACCAAAACCAAAAGTTAAAAGTCCATACAGTTCAAAGAGTCCCAAAATTTACAAACTCACACATAATCCAAAATTTAATCTAAAAACCATAAATTATTAAATTGAAATAGTTTACGGTCGAGTGGCTACCGCTAAGTCTCTGCCGCACTGATATCCCTAAGCCTATGGGTTACCTGGACAGGACAGACAAACAAATGTGAGTTTTTGTAAACTTAGTGTGAACCCATCAAAATTAAGCATGCAAACATAACGAACTATATGCACAGTCAGGTACAGATTTAGATATGCAAAATCCTACCTCCATCCACTACACACCATCTCCGACCATCCAATCACACCATGCGGGGTTTAAAACACCCACCCAGCCCTACATAACACATTGTGCCCTTAGGACACATACCAAAATATACGCAGCCAAACTGCAAGAAAATAGGTGATTAATGCTGAGCAAAATACTTCTTCCATACATAGAAACCCATCGTAAAAGTAGATACAAAATCACAGATTAACATGCTTAACATACTTGGAATCAGATATTGACATAATCAAATATGCATAGTATTTACACACTTAAAACATAGTATTATACTATTAGATTCACAATTATATGGTTTTATTAGCCCTTACTGACCCTACGATAGGCCCACCGTCGATCGGAGCGACCCGTGTGACCTTAGGGAAAATTTTAGAATTATTGGCCCACATGCCTATGTGGGCCCACACGCCCAGATCGGCCTTTGCCCGTGTTGCCCACACGGCCTTGCCCAAAATCCATATGCCTATGTGGCCCACACACCCAACATGGCCAAGCCTGTGTTGCCCACATGACCACATTCGATCCACCACACGGCCGTGTCTAGCACACACCAATGTCTACGTCAATCAGACAACTGTGTCTCACATACGGCCTTCCACACGGGCGACCACACACCTGTGTGGTGTCGATAGTGTAGTTTTTTAGCTTTTGCCGAAGCCTCATGTTTTGCATTCTGTGTACACATCTGGTTCGGATAAGATGCAATAGCAACCCTGAGCCCTCCAAACTGATGATACGAACAAACCCTGACGCGACTCAGGCTATCTGATCATAACTTCACTACTCACCACGATCTCCAGATGTAACAACCCTATCCCGTGACCGTCGCCGGAATAGGTAAGGGGCATTACCGGGCTTGTAACTCATGTCAGAACCGTAAAATTTTGAACTTTTTCTTGAAATAAAGGTCATTCATTTAGATAAGTACTAAGCACAGCCAGGGATAAAATTTAAACTTCTCTAAGTAAACATTCAAAAGATGTCATTTTCGCATGGCTTATATACATTAACCAAAATATTCTTCCGCCACTAGTCTATTTTATACATGCCATAAGATAATCCAAAACATAGCAGTACCAAACAGTGGATAGTGATAGTGTGACTAGTTGCTGACGATCCCCGAGCCTGTAGCTTCGCAATGAGATCTATAAAACAGAGAAAACAAAATAAACGGAGTAAGCATTATAATGCTTAGTAAGTTTTAAGCAGTGTCAACAGATAACAATCAAATCATAACATAGTTGTTCGTATTTTTTTATTTCCCTCTTCCTTCAGGCATACCATCCCTTTACCGAATATGCACATCTCATCATATACAATAGGCAGATAAACCTTCACATAAAAGTGAGCTCATGTGACATAGATCTATTGTATGATTTCACATAACCTCTCACACTGATCCGATGTCACATAATCATAGGAATAGTCTCATAGATTGCTCTCGTATGCATCACATAACTACCTTATGATTTAGTTCAAATCAAGCTCACATATAAACTTAGAGTACATACCTGTTTAACCTTTCGCATTGAATATATTTATAAGCAATTCTTATTACGAAGTCTTATAGCTTTAACCTCTACTCGGATTATCGGTGAGACCTTTAGCTCAGACGAAATCTCCACACGAAGTTATCGGGTCTTACCCGGACAAAATCTCCACACGTAGTCATCGGGTCTTACCCGGACATAATCTCCACACGTAGTCATCGGGTTTTTAGAGCTCGGATATAGTACGAGCACGAAGCTTACGGACATTAATCAGTGATAATATTCTCGCATAAAGCCTGCGGGGTTTTAACCCGGATATAGTACTAACACAAATGCCCTTCGGGACTTATCACATTTATACACTTTCACATCCATCACGTTGGCCACTCGGCCCTGTCACATATATACACTTTCACATTCATCACATCGGCCATTAGGCCTTATCACATATATACACTTTCACATTCATCACATCGGCCATTAGGCCTTATCACATATATACACTTTCACATTCATCACATCGGCTATTAGGCCTTATCACATATATACACTTTCACATTCATCACATCGGCCATTAGGCCTTATCACATATATATACACTTTCACATTCATCACATCGGCTATTAGGCCTTATCACATATATACACTTTCACATTCATCACATCGGCCATTAGACCTTATCACATATATACACTTTCACATTCATCACATCGGCCATTAGGCCTTATCACATATATACACTTTCACATTCATCACATCGGCTATTAGGCCTTATCACATATATACACTTTCACATTCATCACATCGGCCATTAGGCCTTATCACATATATACACTTTCACATTCATCACATCGGCCATTAGGCCTTATCACATATATACACTTTCACATTCATCACATCGGCTATTAGGCCTTATCACATATATACACTTTCACATTTATTCAAATATACTTCACATACCACATATACTATCATGTACAGACTTGGTCTTGGCCGAATCTACATCCATCACTTTCCAATGAATAATTCAATTTTACGCCATACTATTATTTCATATTCGAATACTCATAAGCTTACAATATCACGATTTAGAATTCAAGTATGGGTTTAATCAATAGCTTATGAGCAACTAAAACAAGTTTTATCCATGTTTACAACAAAATCACATATTCACGACGAGCTATTTTCCTGAGCAATGGTCACTAAATTATTTATAACCGGAGCTACAAAACTCCAAATCACTTGCCGTTAATTTTTCCTGAATATAGACTCGTATATCTTCCATCCATAAAATTTCCAGAATTATTGGTTTGGCCAATCAATACCAGATTTTTCTTAAAGTTTCCCCTGTTTCACTGTTTGACTAATCCGACCACTCTTCACTACGAATCAAATTTCTCATTTTACAGAATTCAAAATGTGTTTTATTTGATTTCATTTGAAACTAGACTCATTAAGGAGTCTAAGCATATAAATTTTATCTTATAACCATTTTTGTACAATTTATAATGATTTTCTAAAAACAAAACAGGGGATTTCGGAGTCATTCTGACACCGTCTCACACAACTTTAAATATCTCTTTATAGGAAATTTCTTTGCTCACAAGGTCTCTTTTATAAGAAACTAGACTAATTAAGCCTTGATTACATATTTTATTCAGCCTATAATTCCACACCAACAATTTATAGTGATTTTCTAAAATCACGTTACTGCTGCTGTCCAAAGCAAATTATTACAATTTGCTCTTAAATTTCCAAGTCCAAACACATATGAACTTACCATTTGAGTTTAAGACATATCATGGCCACATCATACCTTATTAAATCAACTCATTATGTCCTATTATGATTGAATTTACTCAACGTTTAATCACTTAAAACTTACCTCAGAAGTGGTCAACGATTAGATATCCACGGCTATTCGTTTACTTTCTCTTTTCCCCTATCCGACTTTGATCCTCTAAGCTCTTGAGCTAAATCAAACAATTTACTTCCCAATCAAACACAATCACACGGCATCCATATACATTTTAGAACCATTCTTAACATATTTACTACTCATTTACAAACGAAATACTCATATCACATTTATAAAACTACCTTTCATAAACACTATGTATAAATATGCATTTCTTCACTATTTACTAAGTCAAGCCAAACCACATGATTTATTAATCGTTAATATATATATATATAGCATTAACAACTTCACTTAAGCTTAAGTATAAAATTTGGTCTTACCAAATTTTGCACATTTTACCAAAATAATAACTACCAATTTTACACATAAGTGCCGAATCAAATAATACCACACTTACAATATCACTTGACTAATGAAATATCCAAAATATCAATCTATCATTTACCAAATTCATAAACCAGATATAAGGCACATTTTAAACTCAAGCATGTAACTTAACAACTTAACCATTAGTTGCCGAACCACAAACAAAACATATTCATACGTTAATATCTCAAACCTTACCTTAACAACCAATATGCAAGATATCACATATACATAACTTAGCTTATGAGAACATATGTATTACATCATAAACACATCTTTTACCAATTACCTCACTTAAGCCAAATTTTTATAATCAACCACAAAAAAATATACCACAAATCACACTTCCAAAATGGGCTACTTCCATGGCCGATTATACTTCATCATTAACATATCTCATTTTCGAATCATATAATCAACATTTGTTCAAGACATCAAACCTCTTTAATTTCGGCTATTACTAGTATGAATTTTAACCATTCATATTTTTAGAAAGACCAAGTTCTTTCCTCAATACATTCATCATCAAGATTCAAGTAAAGCAATCAAAATTTCTTCCCTTATAACCTTAGCCGAAGGCTCTATTCACCCATCATTAGTGGAAATTTTTGCATGGGCTAAGCAAGAACCATGATAATTTACCTAAAACAAGTAATTATTTCACAATTTAAACACAATGTACTAACCTTCCTAAGGATTCAAGTGACCGAATTTTCTTCCCCTCCTTTGCTTCTTCTATTCGGCCAAGTTGAACAACAAAGAAAGAACTTTGTTTTTCTCCTCTTTCACTAGTCACGGCAATGGGGAGTAAAGGGGGAGACAACTTTGGTTTCTCCTCCCACTCACCTCATTTTTTATCATTCTTAATTCATTCTTTTATTTTCTCTTTTTTTTTCTTTCTCCATTTCTTTATTACTAACTTTATTTTATTGTTTCCTCCCATGATGCACCAACACAACATGTCTATGACATGTTTTTAGCCATAACATCTTGTCCACCCATGCTCTTTATTTTATTAATCCTTACATAATGCACTACCCCAACATGTTTATGACATGTTTTTAGCCATAACATCTTGTCCACCGATGCTCATGGCCGACCACGACATATTAGGGGGGGAAAATTGACATGCAAGTCCTCCCTTTTGATTACATGCACTATTAGGTCCTTGTAGATTAGCCTATCACATTTCAAAAATGTCACCCATAAGTCCTTTTGACTAAATTCACATGCAATTTACTAAATCGAAGCCTAAAACTTTCACACCTTCATAATCACATATTTTAGACAATAAATATCACATTCAAATAATTTGGTGACTCGGTTTAGCGGTCCCGAAACCGCTTTCCTACTAGGGTCATTTTAGGGCTGTCACACCAGAATCGTATAACGAATGCCAAAATAATAAGGATAAAGGATACAACAACAATCAAAGAGAAGTAAAACTGAAGAAAAGAAAAGGAAAAGAAGACATCAGGGGAAACAAGAGCTAACGTCAATTGATTTTTTGAAAGAAAGAGAAAATATAAAAATAAAATCAAGGATATAACACTCATCCCTTGATTTTTCTCTCACTAACTACACAATCTCAACCACTTCAACATTTAAGTTAAATCAAGGATATAACAAGATTTTTGCTTCATTATTCCCTTTTTATTCTTTTATTAACCAAATGAAAAAAATGCCCTAAAGGCCTTTCTTTCAAAATTTTCCTATTCATGCCCATTTTTGTCCATAAAAATAGAAATTGGACAAATTTCTATTCAAGGACCTCTAATTAATAATCCATGGCAATTTCATGCTTAAAGCTTTTAGATCTCACATTTTGCAACCTTTTCAATTTAGTCCCAAATGTCAACTTGGACACTTTATCAATAAAATTTCTTCATGAAATTTTCACACAAGCATGCAATCATATCACAGACTTTAAAACAATCATAAAAAAAATATTTCTACTTCGTATTTGTGGTCTCGAAACCACTATTTCGACTAGGCCAAAAATATGGATGTTACATCTATGACAATTCAAATTAATTCAATCTCATAAGCACATAAAACGTTACATGAGGTAACAATGTATTGCTACCTTGAAATACTTTAATCATAATAATCTTGCAAGTTATGCAAGGCTAATGTATCGTTAGATATTGTCACTAATTTAAACGTCAACTACCTTAGATGATCAAACATGCATTGATTAAGTATCGTGTCAATTAATTACAATATCAATTCATTTAAATAATTAATTCATTAGTTACTTTACATTTGCAATGCAAGAATAACTTAGTCATGATTTTACTTAATCAAACATCTTACCGAGTCCTATAATAGCACAAACATAATTTTAATAAATTAAGTAGACGAAATGCAATCAACCTAACACAAGTTAAATTTAAACCATATTAATTAAATTGAACATAACAACATTACAAGTATTCATAAACATTTTCATTATAACAAAAACAAAATTAAAAGGATAGGGAACAAGAATTGTAACACCCCTATAACTCGCATCAGTCGCCGGAGTGGGTTATGAAGTGCTACCGATTCAAAACACTACATTTGTACAATCACATTTACATAAGTTCATTAGCAATTATATACATAGCCAAACAAAAATCAAAGATCAAAATTCAGACTTATACCAACATTCAAAAGTTACCATATTCGAATGGCTTATATACAACAACATCTCAAAACATCATTCATCTATAGTCTATTCTATACATGCCATACTAGACCCAAAACATAATAGCACCAAAACGATAGATAGTGTGACGAGTTGCTGACTATTCCCGAGCAAGTGGCTAGAGTCAACGATCTATAAAACAAAGAAACATAACAAACAGAGTAAGCTTTCAAAAGCTTAGTAAGTTTTAAGCAATGCAAACAAATAAACTCAATTATACTTCGATCATTCAATTTCTCAAGAGGCCATTTTCTAGATAGATTGCCATTTGGCCGAATATACACAAGCACATAATGCACATTTAGCATTTTTATTTCACTTAATATGAATTCATATAACATAAATATATCAAATACTTTCACATACTTTGACCGAATGTATCATAATCATAGATATAGTTATGACATTTATTCACATATGTATCACATCATACACTTGTGATTCAAATCAATTCAAACCCACATATAAGTACATAATACGTACCTAGCCGACTTAACTTATTGAATGTATTCATTTTCCGTTCTAACACGAGATATCTTAGTCTTAGACTTTTATCGAATCACCGGCATTTAGCCTGCTAGGCTCAAAGCCGGATATCATTTCACCGGCATTATAGCCTGCTAGGCTCGAAGGCCCGAATAGTATCTCACCGGTATTATAGCTGCTAGGCTCAAAGGCCCAAATAGTATTTCACCGGCATCATAGCCTGCTAGGCTCAAAGGCCCGAATAGTATTTCACCGGCATCATAGCCTGCTAGGCTCAAAGGCCTGAATAGTACTGTACGATATTCAAATCAACAATTTTCATATAACACAATCACACCAAATTAGGTACTAGCATCATTCGAATATATCATCCTACATTTTATTTCACTTTTATTACATTTCATCATTCGCACTTATCATTTGATAGTTTACACATAACATCTCATTCATATTCATCTAACACTTATCATTTAATTATAAAAGCATGTCACATTTTTACTTCCATAATATATTTGCCATTCAGCCATATACATACATTACAAGTAATACTTAATTCTCATAATATGTCATGTCATTATCGAATATTATTTATGTTTAACTACTTAAAACTTACCTCGAATATTTTCGAACAGTCTCGGATCAGCTATTCAACTACTTTCTCTTTTCCCTTGTCTAACCTTGGTTCTCTATGCTCTTGAGCTAATTCAAACAAATTTAACTTATTAAAGTCCCATCATGCTAGCTTATGGCCGAATATGACAAGAAATTTAATAGGTCATATAGCTACTTTTAGCTCAAATACAAAATGGTCATACACATTTTTAATCACATTAAGCAATTTAATACCATTAATTTAACATTTCCTCATGTACACCTTTATGACCGAATACACATATCAAATAAGTAAATTACCTTAACACGTAACCCACATAGCCAAGTTACATATAACCCTTATGATCGAATATGAATATCACCAAAATTTCTATGACTTAACCTTTAGCCTTCATAGCCGAATATTCATTGTATACCTAATTCATATACACAAACACAAAACTCATATGGCTTATCATATTTTCATATACATATATTAACCTTATAGCCGAATATATAGCTTATCAAATAGGTATTTATTCATATTTCCTTAACACATATTGATCAACTAGTTTATGCATTATCCTTTGGCACATTCGGTCATTAAAGCAATAACTTATTTAACATTCAAGCATTTTATACTAAACTTTCTCCCAAGGCCGAATTCATATAAAATCTTTAATACTCATAAAAAGTTTTTATTTTAAATAATTTATACACACACCATTAACCTAATATCAATTAACTAAACACTTTAACAAATTTTTCTTTGACTATACACACATTCAGCAATCACAAAGACAATTTAACAAACCTTAAATTCAACTTATAACAATATATACTCAATATTCAAAGCATCCACACCAATTTATTATCCTATCATCCATAGCCGAATACACATATTTCTTTCATTCATTCTTAACAAAAGTTTTATCAAGCTTAAATCCCCATTCCATCATTTTAAAATGCAAATATTACACAAATGTTATCTAAATTCACATTCGGCAACTACACGTACACACAAGCTAATTTTTTTCTATCATCCAAACCACCTATACGAGCATTTAACTAGCTCAAACTTCACCCATCCACAATTACTCATTAAAACATAAAGACAACAACCATTTTCCTCAAATTCTTCCATGGCCGATTACTCATATCACCACAGAATTCAAAATTTTGACATGGGCTAAGTAAGGGACTTAGTAACTAGCTTAAAATATGCTAAACTTTCAAGAACTAACATGAATTACTTACCTTAATTCAAGTTTAAAGGTGATCGAATGGCTTATCTCCCTTTTCTTTCTTGAAGATTTGGCTGAGCTAAGGAAGAAGATAAACAAAACATTTTTGTTTTTCCTTTTTACCATCTTTTCTTATTTTCGTTAATTTTCTTTTATTTCATAATTTAAGCCATTAACTATTATAATATTAATATATAATGTATATATGGCTATTCAACCATCATCATGGCTGGCCACTTACTTAAAAATGGGGAATTTGACATACAAATCCCCATATTTTAAGCCATGCAATATTTGGCTGCTACACTTCAACCTATCACATTTTCAAAATTTCTCACATAAGTCATTTTTAATTTATTCCACCTTTAAATGAGAAAAGTAAGACACGATACTTTCACACATGCACTTTCACATATAATAAGCATAGAATATAACATTTAATTATTTTTGTAACTCGATTTTGTGGTCCCAAAACCACTTCCCGAATAGGGTCAAATTAGGGTTGTTACAAGAATAAAATTTGGTGTTTTCTCTGTAGCTTGACTAGTTTGCTCCACTCCTCCTTCTCTGCTTGTTCTTGTCGAACTGAGGCTTCTACGAACACTTGAATGCTACTCCAAATGGTGGTTGATTGAATATTTTTCAAGAGGTGAAATCAGAAAGGAAATAGGGGAAGAAAGTGAAGAACAATGAAAGGGAATGAAGAGAGAAAAATGAGAGAGAAGTGAAGAGATAAGAAGGGTTGAGATGTGTTTGAAGCGAGCAGCAAAGGGGGGTATTTATAGGTTCATATGACTAGTAAAATTAACAAAATTCAGCAGCCATAGAGTCCCCACATGGTCGACCACACATGTGGCATTTTTGAAGAATTCAAAGTTACTATTTTAAGGTAAGGGCAAATCTAGAATGGCACAAATAGTGGTGTAACAGTCCATTTTTAGCCAAATCAGAACAGTGATTTTGGGACCACAAATCCAAAGTAAAAATAATTATTTTATTATTATTTTAATGTTTACAACATGATAGTATGATTGTGTGAAAATTTCGTTAAGAAATTTTATCGTTTGAATGCTTAATTTAATAAAAAGGACTAAATCGCGTAAGTGTAAAACTTGTGTTCTATTAGTTAAAGGTGTCTAATAGCTATAGAACCTTAAAGTAGAGGTCCTTATGTGGTAAATAGTCCATTATTATTATATTGGATGATAATGGCTTGGTAATTTTGAAATTTGTAATAAATTTTAAGGTTAATTTTGGTATTTGGTAATTTAAGGTTAATTAAATAAAAGAAAACAAAAATTTTTTTCATTGTCATCTTCTTCAACCAATTGTTAGGGAAATAAGAAGCCATTTTCATTCTTTTCATTTGGCCAAGCTTGTTTGTGCAATTGGTGAGTGATTTTTGTCCCTTTTTAATGATTTCTATGTTTTGGAGATCGTTGCAGCTTAATCTAACTAGCCTAGGGACTAATTTGCAAAAATTTTAAAGGGTTAGAGTTTTTCCATTGATAAATATAGGTTTATTTTGATATTTGATGATAGAAAATGTATGCTTGTTGTTAGATAAACAACATTTGTAAAGTGAATTTTGACAAAATTGTCAATTAGGGATTTAATTGAGAAATGTTGAAATTTTTTCGTTAAATGGTGAAATAAATGAAAAATATCGGCTGTTAGGGATTTAATTGAAATTCAGTTATCATGGGTATAGGTTGAATTGCATGAATTTGTATTGTTATGAGCTAAGGACTAAATTGAAAAAATGTTGAAATATTAAGGGCAAAAGTTTAAAGTTCCCTAATGTGTATTTTGGAATTGAATAGAGTGATAATTAAATAATTTAATTTTGATTATATTTAGATTAATAAAAGAGAAATACGAATTTAGATCGGGGAAAGAATATGGTTTTGGACTAATCGACTCGTTTTGTCGTCTTTGCATTCGAGGTAAGTTCGTATGTAATAAGCATTGTTATATTTGTGTTTTAAATGCTTTGGTATTGCATAAATTGTGAATGCAACACTACGAACATATTTGACAAGGATTAGACAAGTGTGAAATCCCGGTTGAACCTTAGGAATAGATTAGGATACAAATGACATGTCATTAGGGGTTATGTGATTTGGGTGCTGGTCCGTATGTCCTATCGGTGGCTGAGTTCTTTGGCATGTGTTGCAGATAGTCGTCATCCTGTATAAGCAGACCATGTAGCTTCGTTATGATCGTTAGCTTGTGTGAGAAGACTCGTTGATAGCTCGAGAGTAAGCATTATATGTGATACGAGATTCAGATAGCTTCGGCTATGTATGTGGCACTTAGGGTGTGAGTTTCCTGTGTATCTGATAGTATTCTAAATGGTTCAACTGGTATGTCAAAGATATGGATAAGCATGAGACTAGTAAGAGATGGTGCAGGTATGTACAAGAACCACATAAGTATTGAATCAATGAAGCTTGAGAATTTCAAAACTAATCTTGTGATTGATTATGTGGAAGGTTTGTTAGCTAATATGAGTTATGTGATGATATATTCAATTGTTTGAATTGTGTATTTATGATTAAGTGAGTTTATTTCATACGAGCTTACTAAGCTTTATAGCGTACACTATTTATTTTTCTGTGTTTTATAGTGATATCAAAGCTAGCTCAGATTCGGAAATCATCAAAGACTTCATCACACTATCCAACTATCACTTTAGTACTTTTGAATCTATGTTTTTGGATATATGGCATGTATAGGATTATGGTCATTTTGATATATAGTTTGGTAATGGATTTGGTCATTTGAAATGGCTTGTAAATGTTAAGTATTTGGTTTTGTGCATAGCCATGAGAGTTGGCTTATTTTGGTTGATTTGGTTGTGTATATATATATGTAAACGACCCTTATCTTGTGTTGATAATTGCTATGCTAATGCTTGTGGTGAATGGTTGATTTTTGAGAAGTTATATGCTTGTGAGTTTAGGCATAATTATGCATGTTTGAAAATATTTATTTAGTTGAAATGTGAATGTGAATTTGGTATAAATGGAATGGTCTATTTTGTTATTTATGTGTATTGTGGATGATGGTATAGAACTAGCATGAATTAGGCTTGATTTAGTTGGTTTGATTACCTATTTATGCCATGTTTTGGTGCCACTTGGTTTGATGTAGGTGTATGCAATTTTGGGTGGCAACCTGGCTTGGTAAATAACTAATTTTTGTCCACACGGACAGAGACAGAGGCGTCTGTCTCAGCCGTGTGTGACACACGGTCAGGTGACACGGTTGTGTGTCCCTTGGTGTTGAATTAAAAATCAAGTTAGTATGCTTCACACGGCTTAGCACATGGGGGTGTCACTTGGCAATGTGGCATAAGTTAGTATACCTTACAGGATTGGCACGGCCTAGCACACGGCTTGGCACACAGGCATGTGAGGCCATTTTGAAAGGGCATACGGGCTGGTCATACGAGTGTGTGGTTGGCCGTGTGACCTAAGTCAAAGAGTTACACGGGGTAGGACACTGGCTGGGACACGACCATGCGATCCCATTTTGAATGTACACATGGCTTGTGACACAGGTGTGTCTTTGGCCGTGTGAGACACATGGCCAGGCCACACGGGCATGTGCCTTCTGTATTTTCTAAAAAAATTCTAAGTTTTGTAAAACTTTCCTAAGTTATTGGTTTAGTCCCGAACCACCCTGAAAGCATGATTTGGGCCTTGTGGGCTTGTATTAGAGACGACATGAATGTATGTGATTGTTTTATATTTGAAATGGAAAACGTATGAGAAATGTTTGTTTAAATGATTTATATGTCCAATAATGCTCCGTAACCCTATTCTGGCAATGAATATGGGTGAGGGGTGTTACATGAGGGTTTTGAATGAAATTTGAAGGAGTCTTCAATGGCCATTTTTCAAGTTAAATAATCAGCCAAGCAACCTGATTGTCTCAGCATGTGGGACGATTTTGGGCTGCCCAGTGCTCAGTTGGTTCGGTTTTCTCAGTTCAGCTTAACTAGGCCACTTTTCATAATTAATTAGTAATAATTTATTTAACCCAAATTAAATTAGATTAAAATAAAAATTAATTATATTATGAATTAATACACATAATTTGAACCATCTTAGGCTGAAAAATTAATTCGCCTTGATGCTTCAAAATTTCTTCTCGGTTTTGTGCTTTTAGCAGTATCTGCCGAGCCTTTTTTCGCCCTTTGTGCAAATCTGTCAAAAATGATCAAATATAATAAAAATTTATTATAAAATTAAGTAAAATTCAACATGTTAATAATTTAAGTACAATTTAATTATTTTATAATTATTAAATATTTTTCGACAAGAATTTTACCTAAACTGCATGAATTTGAGTTAAAAAGGCATGAAAAAGTGTGTATATTTTCTTGTTTCCACACCCCCAAACTTAATTCATTGCTCGTCCCGAATAATGTAGAAATTTGGAAAGAATTTCTCGAAAACACCTTTGAAAACTTTCTTCAGAACAACATTTTTCCCAAAAATCATGATTTAAGTATACTTATACCCAAAAGTAAGAAATTTGATACTTATGCTACTTATGTATACATATCATTCAAATTAATCTCAATTATTATTGTGATAGCAAAAATAGAGTGAGTGCTTTCTCAATAAAGACATGCTAAATTCCTACCAATTTGATTGTATTCCCTTATTCAAGAAAGTTGCAACCATTAAGTTTAACTTATGCCTTCATATGTTGGATATAGCAATTTCTCTCCACTAATGTAGGTAGCATAGAAAATTGAATTAATAGGTCTTTAAAAAGATTGTAACGTGGCTAGGCTAGGGGTAGGTAAAAGATAGGTAAATTTAGGGTAAAAACCTTAGACTCAACTTCAATCGGACCTTCGAAGTAATTATCTTCAATACACCAACTTACTTTGCTTTCACATGCTCTTTTGTACATCTATTTTCTTTCAAGTATATATACTCTTCTTTTATTTTTTTACATGAGCATTTTACTGTATATACTACAATTTTTTGAGCATTTGATACTTTTTTTCAACTCCCTCAAACTTATTTTCAAAGAACATTCTAAATAGTACTAAGTCTAGTGTTTGGGATAATTTAAAGATAATTATGAGAAAAGTGATGGCTAAATATTGCAAGGGTTCAAATAAAATTAGGCCATCTAATCTCAAAGTTAGGTTTCAATGGATAAAAAAATTCATCATGGTTGGCTTGAAAGGCTCAAAGGGTCCAAACAAAAGTTGTCTAAATCATTTTCAACTTCCCATGCTTCATAGGATTTTGCCTCAAGAAACTACAAAGTCAATTTTAGAGACTTAAACTTTCATGCATGCCTAACTTTTCTAAGGAACTAAAAATTTTATGGTATGATTTGCATGCTTTATTGAAGATACATTTATGTCATATTTCAGTTAACATAACAATTATTGAAATAATCAAACTTTATTCATACTGAAGTTTATTATACTTAACAAAATTTCAAATTTTTGAAAGAAATATAACCTAATCATAACTGAAAGAAAAATTTATTATAAGTAGAAATAATTTCAATTTTCGGTCCCCCTACTTAAGATGAACAATGTCCTCATTGTTTAAAAGTGAATAGATACTATACACCAGGTAGGATTCTAGAAAATAGGAGGTGAGTCAATTTGACTGCTTAAGTACCAAACTCTCTCTAGATCCAATCCTAGATATGTATATATCTTTTGCCACACTTTGCACTTTGCGACTTGTTCATTTTTTATTTATGAATTCCACCTCATTTTATTATGCAAAAATAAAAATTCCTAGTAAAACCTAATCCTAAAATATTAAATAACCTAAGAACAAAAATAAAATAAAGTCAAGATCCCCCCTTTTATTTATTTGCAGATCCCTTTGAATTTGACTCATCCTTTGCTCCATTGTCTTTGTTTTTGCATGAATCACTTCGCTCCCCCTTCAATTGTGGACTCCATGGTTCAAATATGAAATTTGGAAACTCAGGCACAAAAAATAAACGGGTCATTGCATATTTTCGTAAGAGCACTTCTCATTGAGTCATCCCGTATTTTTGAATATCTCTAGTAAGCTTATTGCTGCCATTGCATATGTTGCATTATGTCCATCAACTTTGACAGCTCATCTCGAAGATCTGGGTGAGGCGATTGAGTCTTAAACATTGAAGTTGCAACATCAGGTTCGGTTACTGGTTCCATTGGTTCTGCCTTATCATGAATTTCAGCTGATTTTATCGGATCGATCTCTGTGGGATCTTCTTCTTCTTCTTTGGAATCTTCACTTTCTTCAACTCGTTGTTGTAGAACCGAGTCTCTGGCTATCCAATAAAGGTCCCAATCTATGATTGTACCCTAACTATACCCTGTCTTCTTTACGTTTGCAAGAATTTTAGCTTTCAAGCACAAAATGGTTATTGTAAAGCGTAAGTAAGCTGGGCCAGAACGTTTAGCAGCACAATTCCGTATTTCTCTTAGGATGATTTTTCCCACATCAATGGTCTTTTCAGTTAAAATCGAGTATAATAAGACCATTCACTCTGATGAAATTATAGTCCCATGTGAAATAGGTATAAGGTTGAATCGAATGAAATAGAACCATACCTTCATTAGTGGTGTCAAATATTCTCTGTAACTAGTGTGAATTCCTTGATTTGACACAGTCCACTTAGAACCTGGAACTGTAAGTTCCTCAATAATTTCTTGCAGATTTTCAAACTCAGTATTGCTCATCAAGGAAGAATATTCGTCATTTTTGAAATCAGGTAATTCAAAAAATTCATTAATTGTGTTTGAGCTTATTGGCACCTTAATTCCGCTAACAGCGACTTCCGTCAATTCACTTGAGATCAAATTCGCATAAAATTCACGAACTAACTCCTTATCTAGACTAGGTCTTTTCTCACAAAACAACTTCTAATTGAGAGCTTCAGCAACTTGTCGAATGTGCGCCATGAAATCAATATGGTTGCTTTCTTTCAGTGTAAAGCCCTTCTTTGAATGCATCAGTTGATTCTATAAAATACTTTCGTATCTCGTTTTGGCTTCCTCACAGTGGAATGTATTTTGTGATTTGCTAATTTGAGCAGAAGCATGAGTTATCTTGCGAGGCATGATTAACCTAAACATAAGATGAAGACAAATTTTTCTGAAAAATTTAATCAGTATAAAATATTAATAATTCAATAAATTGAAAAATTAATTAACTAGATAAAATTAAAATTTAGGAGAAAGATTTGTCTTACCACCTTTTTATAAAAGTTAAGAACTCAAAAAAAATCTAAAGCAAAAGATGTCGATTTAGGGATGTTTGTAGGGTGCCTTGATGGTGTGGTGCAAGTAGCAAGGCGACAGCGACACGCAAGGGAGTAGCAGGATATGCGTGTGCCACACAAATGGGCAGCAAGCAGGCAGTAGGTGGCACTATAAGGCGAACAGCAGGGCTGGTACATTAGCATGCGTGAGCAGGTGAGTGAGAGTCGATTTGGAGCGAACAGGAGTAGCAACGTGAGCTGCTGGCCGAATGGGGCTACGAGGTGGTGTTATGGCTAAGGAGTCGGGATCTACGACACTAGGTGGGTGGGTTTTGGATACCAGGTTTGATTGAGGGATGAGTGAAAAAAATGGAAAAGATGGGTGAAATTTTTATAGTTAGAGGAGTAGGAGTTTAATTAGAATTCTTAGAACAATGTAATACTTAAAATATTCTAAGTTCTAATTCTACATAGAGTTAACGACAATTAATAATTAATATAATGCATACTAAATTATTATTTGCTATTAATTTATTAAAGATAAATACTTATTATTCTATGCAAAGTTGAAAATAATTAATATATATTATAATGGATATAATTATATATTAATGATTATCATCTTATTTGTTAAATTAAAAATATTTATTCTAGATTCCTTTTGAAAATATTTACAAAAGAGACATCTAATTTGTATATTTTATAAAAAGAGCAACCAAATTTTGAAAATAATTCAATTAAGTACCTATACTTAAAGAAAATTTGAAATTGAGTTGCAATTTAAAACTTGGATCAAAATTGACCCTTTTATTTGAAAAATTAAAAACTTATTTTTCCATTTAGGGAATAATTTATCAGAAAATTATGTTAAACTCAATTCCCAGGAAAGATTGGAGGGATCACAAGCGGTCTCGCTTAAGTTCCAATCTCCTAAACAGAAATTATTTAAACATACTAATCCCGAGAATATACCCTAAATCATTTATTTGTAAAGGAAAACAAGGAAAATTAATCATCTGATAAAATGAACGAGATTTGATCCCGTTCAATTTTATCTCCCCAGTAATGTTTTAAGCGTTGAGCATTAACTAAAAAATTACCTCCCTTACTTTGATGTTCAACAACTCCGTATGGATAAACTCTGTAAATCATAAATGGACCAGACCAATGTGATTTTAATTTACCTGGAAATAACCTTAATCTAGAATTGAATAACAAGACTTGCTGACCTTGAGTAATTTAGCATTTTCGTATGGGAACATTTGGAATTCTTCTAACTCGTTGAGTTGGAGCATCCGTTTCTTTTTAGCAAGCTTAAGATCCAAGTTAAGTTGTTGAAGAGCCCAGTAAGCTTTGTGCTCTAACTCCAAGGGCAGATAATAGGATTTCCCAAAGACCAACCTATAAGGTGACATCCCTATAGGTGTCTTCTATGTTGTCTTATAAGCCTATAAAGCATCATCCAGCCTTTTGGACCAATCTTGTCAGTTCGGGCAAACTTCCTTCTCGAGTATGCCTTTGATCTCTTTGTTTGCCAGTTCAGCTTGCCCATTCGTCTGCGGGTTGTAAGTTGTGGCAACCTTGTGCTTCACTCCATGTTTGTTGAGTAACCATTTCAACCATTTGTTCACAAAATGTGGCCCTTCATCACTGATGATGGCTTTTGGGTTCCAAACCTTGTGAACACATGCTTCTACAATAACTTTATCAGAACCTTAGAATCGTTCGTCAGATATGCCTTAGCCTCAACCCATTTAGACACATAGTCTACTACTACCAATATGTACTTGTAACCAAAAGCTGGAGGACAAGGATCGAGAAAGTTAATACCCCAAACATCGAATAATTCTACCTTAATGATGTTTGTTCGAGGCATCTCATTTTTATTGGTGACACTTCCGATCCTTTGGCATTGATCACAACTTCTTATGTAAGCAAACACATCTTTAAATAGTGTTGGCCAAAAGAATCCAGCTTGCAATAACAACTTCTTATGTAAGCAAACACATCTTTAAATAGTGTTGGCCAAAAGAATCCAGCTTGCAATACTTTGGCTGCAGTACGTGTACTTTCGAAGTGTCCACCACTCGAAGCTGAGTGGCAATAATATAGAATCTTATGTACTTCATCTTTTGCCACACATCTCTTGATCATTTGATCTGCACACTTTTTAAATAAGTATGGCTCTTCCCAGAAATAGTACTTCACATCATGAAGGAAGTCACCTTGGTACTTACAAGATAAGATCGAAACTTGTCAAAAGCAAATACAATGGCAAGTAACTCTTTCTCTGTTACTGTATAATTCAATTGAGCTCCTATCAGAGTTTAACTTGTGTATTAGATAAGATGAAAAACTTTATTCCTTCACTGGCCCATGATAGCTCCAATCGCGAAGTCACTTATGTCACACATCAATTCAAATGGCAAATCCCAGTCTGGTGTGACGATTATGGGTGCAGAAACTAATCGACTTTTCAAATATTTGAAAGCTCTGAAGCACTCCTCATCAAATTTGAACGTCGTGTCCTTCTCCAATAATTTGCATAAAGGCTTAGCAATTTTGGAGAAGTCCTTGACAAATCTTCAATAGAAACCGGCGTAGCCGAAAAAGCTCCTAACACCCTTTATAGATGTTGGAGGTGAGAGTTCTCAATAACGTCTACCTTTGCTTTATCTACCTTGATTCCATGTCTCGTTATCCAATGCCCTAGAACAATACCTTCTCATTCCATGAAATGACAGTTTTCCCAATTGAGTACAAGGTTTGTTTCTTTACATCGCCTTAGTACCCTTGCTAGATTGGTTAGAAAATTGTCATATGTATATCCGAATACTGAAATATCATCCATAAAGACTTCCAAGAATTTCTCAACCATATCAATAAAAATAGACATTATACATCTTTGAAATGTAGAAGGTGCATTACATAAATCAAATGGCATGCGTCTAAATGCAAATGTACCATACGAGCTGGTGAATGTTGTCTTGTGTTGATCTTTTGGTGCTACTGTAATCTGATTATATCTCGAGTATCCATCAAAAAAATAGTAATAGTCTCGCCCTATAAGTCTATCCAGCATCTGTCTAAAAAGGGCAAAGGAAAGTGATCTTTCCTAGTCGCTTTGTTTGGCTTCCGGTAGTTGATGCAAATTCTCCATCTTGTAACCATTCTATTCAGTATCAACTGGTTATTTTGGTTTTAAACGACCGTAATACCCCCTTTCTTTGGCACGCACTAGACCAGACTTACCCATGAACTATCTGAGATGGGGTAAATTATACCCGCATCTAACCACTTGATGATTTCCTTTTTTTACCACGTCCTTCATGATGGAGTTTAGTCTTCATTGTCCATCAATCATCCCTTTTTTGCCATCTTCTAGGATGATCTTATGCATGTATACAGATGGACTAATACCGCAAATATCGGCTATGGTCCGTCCAATATCCTTCTTGAATTGTTTCAATACTGGGATAAGTTTCTCTTCTTCCTCAGTGGTTAATTCTGTTGAAACAATCATTGTCAAAGTAGAATCGTTACATAAATAAACATATTTTAAATGTGAAGGAAGTAACTTGAGTTATAATTTAGGTGGCTCCTCGACTGACGCTTTTGGTTGGGCATAATCCTTATTCTCTAACTCCAATGATTCAAAGCGGGGTTGCGGATTAAATCCCTTTTGATTAGCTTATAGAAAAGCTAAGTATTCATCCTTCTCTTCATCATTTGGAGAGTTTGATGTCAAAATTTGTTCCAATAGGTCCTTAACATAGTTGAGTTCCTTTTCCAAGATTAATTCCTCTAAATTGGAAACTGTAGAACAATCATCAATTGTGTTGGGAAAGCACATAGCCTTAAAAACATTAAATGTTACCCGATCGCCCTAAACACGTATAGTAAGCTCGCTCTTCTACAAATCAATAAGGGTCCTTCTAGTTTCTAGGAAAGGCCTTTCTGGGATGATTGGCACTTCTTTGTCTGCTTCAAAGTCTAGAACCACAAAGTCATCAAGAAAAATAAAATTGTCTACACGTACTAATACGTCCTCGATTCTTCCTTCTGGATGTGCTAAGGATCAATCTACTAATTGAAGTGTAACCGTACTAGGTCTAACTTCACCTATCCCCAACTTGCTAAATATTGACATGGGCATCAATTTGATACTCATACCCAAGTTACATAGTGCCTTACCATAATATGTTACTCCAATGTTGCAAGGTATGGTAAAACGTCCAGGATCCTTCAACTTTGGGGGTACTTTGTCTTGAAGATATGCACTGCATTCCTTTATCAAGGTCATCATCTCAAATTCTCAAAGTCTTCATTTTTTAGATAGGTTATCCTTTATGAATTTGACATAGTTCGGCATTGTTCAAGTGCTTCAACCAACAGGATGTTGACATGAAGTTGCTTGAGTACGTCTAGGGACTTCTTGAATTTCCTGCTTTGCTTCCGAAGTCTTTAAGGGTAGGGTGGTGGAGGCTTCTTTACTAGAACTGGTTGATTCGTCTTCTGTGGCAATTCTACATCTAAGGAAGTTGTTAGTTTATCAGAATTAGCTAGTTCAAAAGTTACCTTATCGGATTTTGCAGATTTAGGTTTTGGTGAAATTGGAATTTCAACACTCGATTGAACTTCCTCTAAGCCTTGAGCATCAGCTAGCTCCTTTTCAACTTCGACGGTGTTGGGCTCTAATGTTTTTCCGCTCCTTAATGTCAATGTTTTACAACGCTCCTTCCCTGGATTTCTCAGATTCTCTGTATCACTAGGTAAAGCACCGTATGGTCAGTTTTTAAGTTCAGTTGCAAACTAGCCCATTTGATTCTCCAAATTCCTTAGAGTGGCGTCATTTTTTGTCATGTATGCCTTCAATAGGTTCTCCAAGCTATTGGACGGTTCAACTTAGGTTGGTTTCTGAACTTGTTGGGGGAAACCAGATGGCTGGGTCAGTCTAGGTGGGGTGTAAGTCGTACTAATTTTAGCCCCCTTGGTTACTCCAGGAAAAATTCAGATGGTTTCGCCATGATGGGTTATAGAAATTGGATTGCAATCATTGCCTTCCTCGATTTTGGTTCTGGTTACCCATGTAATACACGGATTCTGGGTTCGATGGATATTCTTCAAACAAATGTCCTTCCCCACAATAGACACAGGCTACATTTTCAAATTGATTCGGTGGTTGTGCTGCAAAATTATTAAACTCATTAGTAGTAAAATTTTTAAGCATTGAGGATATTGAGGATACCTGAGATGCGAGTGAAGTAAGAGTGTCTACTTTACGTATTCCAGCGACTCATCTTCCTGACACTGTTCGATTGGTTGGCCATTGATAATTGTTGTTGGAAATCCTCTCAATGATTTCATAGGCCTCATTATAAGACTTAGAAAGGAGAGCTGTAACACCCTTAACCCATATCCATCGCCGGATTAGAGTTACAAGGTATTACCAGTCAAAAACACAATTTCAAACGATCACATACACATCCTTATATTAACTTTTAAAAATAAACAATCGTTAATTAATTTCAATAGTTGATTTAATTACTAATACCACAAAGCTGGATATACTTTTAATTCAAACTCATAATACATGCAGATATACAGACTTCAATACACTTTAGTCGCATACTGTATCCATACACAATTGGATTACACAAAATGTGCTACTTATTATCATTTGATAAAAATCATATCAAATTCGACATTCATTTAATATTAAGTTAAACACTTAACCACCACATAAAACACATATAATTATTACAATTTATTATTGTACATTCCATTATTCACCTAGTCATTGTTCCATGCATTTAGCCAAGACAAGTTCGTTCTTAACTATTACTCACTCATAGTTCAAATCAATTAACTTACAATTCTATATACTTCAAATGTCTAAATCATTATATATATTATATAATATAATATACCAACATTTAATATGCTACAGTTGGATACAAACATACTATAACCACCTATGTTAATCACATTTAACGAACTACGATATAACATAAATTAATGATTCCATATAACATACCCACTTGTCACTACTGGATCAAAACATTAATTAGCTACCACAACTGAATTTAAACAGCTTAAACCCATCCAAAAACATGCATGCATGATTCAACTAGTTGACCAAAAATACTTATTAACTAATGGAGATTATTTCTATAATTTCGAAACATTAACCACATATAGGCATATACAGAACATAAATATTACATACTATGTATCAAATATATTAAGTTAAATTATCATATACAAAAATATATATATAAGCAAAGCTAAGTTACAAATAAATCATAACCTTTTTATTCAATTCCATCTTATAACCGAAAATACCAATATATTATTGAAATAGTTTCAAACTAATTCATGTATGTTTACCTATTCAAAACCTTGATCGAATCAGTTTAACATGCCATGAAAATGTATACACACAATGATCGTTACACCATCCATTTCTAAATTTTACCAACCATTATCAAACCATTACTAACATATATAGCGTCTATCATATGAATAATTCTTGCTTAGCATATAGCATTATAACCAAAAGTAAACTCAGACAATAATCCGAAAACACAACCAAAATTATCAAAACCAAGATCACAAAACATTATAACTAAGCCCACATAAAATCAAACCTAAACATAAAAAGCAAGCCATTTTTGCATGGCTAATATACAAACATATTCAAAATAATCAATCCCAAAGCCAGTCTATACAGGCCATAATTTAAGTTTAGCTTATAAGGTACCAAAATAGTAGATAGTGTGATGAACTTGGCTGACAGTCCCTAAGCTTTTCGCTTGACTCGAAAATCTATAAAACAGAGTAACATAACACACAGAGTAAGCTATCATAGCTTAGCAAGCCATAAGCAAATAAACAATCTAGTAATATAACCAATTCATTTTAAATTTAACTGAATTATTCTAGCATAAGTATGCTTAGTCTCAACCTACCAATTTCATACATGATATTTCGTTTTTATTCAAAATTCCCACCTTGGCCGAATGCCTATATAACCAATATAAGTAATTCACATTTCACTCACAAAGACATGATATCATTAAACAATCAAATATACTTATACTCATAAACACCACTCAAGCATCGTAATATATCATCATGTACACATTACCTAAATGGCCGAATACACATGGTTACATCAATAAACATATCACATATCATTTTGAAGACAATCACAATATATATACTTTATCAAGTTCGATTACAATTTTATAATTACACGCTTTGTATCAAACATTAAATACTTACTTACCTTACCCTGAATAGGTAACAAGTTAATCCATACCTGTCATATAGCTCGTTTTACACATTCAAACATAGCTTATCTTTACCCGATGAACCATTCAGAATCGGATAAGACACTCGGATAATCACACAAATTGTACAATGCCAATGTCCCAGACATGGTCTTACATGTAGCCACATATTGATGCCACTGTCCCAAACAGGGTCTTACTCATAAACACATATCAAAATCACATAATGATGCCATGGTCTTACTCACACACATATATCAGAATCCTATGTCATGACATATGTATCCTAACTATTCCTAAGGTTCATACGGGAGTTTCGGACGTCATAACTCGGTCAAAACGATTGCATGAACTTAGTTAACATGCTTACACATTCGACATTAGCACATATTAATTCATAGTATTTCATATCAGCATGTACACTTTGCATTTTATTAAAATTAAGTACGTCTATTTGCTTATAAACTTACCACGGACAACAAGAAACTGGTATGGATCGACTAGTCGATAACTTTCGTTTTTCCTCGATCCAAATCCGATTTCCTTGGTTCTTGATCTAAACATATTCAAATTTAAATCATTCAAACATATTTTCATTCAATTTAGTCCAAATACACATAGTGGGCAAATTACCGTTTTACCCTTAACATTTTCAATTTTTATAATTTAGTCCCTATTGCACAAAACACAAAATTTTCAAAATTTCAAGATACCCATGTTTGGCCGAATGTTTCTAGTGCTCATAGAAGCCCATATATTTCATTTATTTCACATTTTAGTCCCTCAAATTATTATTTTTTTAATTTAGTCCTAATTACACAAAATCATCAAAATATGTTAATCTAAAACATATCTTTCATATTTCATCATCAAACAACAAAAATTACAAACTATCAACAATGACATAACTCAAAATATTCATCAAAATAAAAAATTAAAGCTTGGGTCTTGAAGATTACTAAGCAACAATCTAAAAAACGTAGAAATTATCAAAAACTGAACAAAAACGAACCTTGATTGAGCTTTATAAAGTATCGAACCCTAGCTCTTGTTCTTTCTTTTTCTTTTGTTTATATTCGGTGCAAGAACAAAGAAAATAATATGATTATGGCTTATTTTATGATATATTAACATATATATTAACTTATTACTAATTTACCTAATTAACCATAATGAAATAATAATAAAATTATATAACATATGTCCATTACAGTAATGTTAATGAAATAATTTCTACATAAATACCCCAAATTAGAAAACCATTAGTAATTCGGCCCTTATACAATTTACCACCTAATTTTTATTTTACGTGATTAAGTCTTTTCATTTAATCAGACACTCAAACGACAAAATTAAATCATGACAATTTCACAGATATAAATTCACACAAAATAAACACAGAAAATAATTTTTAAATATTTTTCTGACTCAAATTCGTGGTCCCAAAACCACCATTCCGATTAAGGTCTAAATCGGGCTGTTACAACTCTCCCCCTTAGGGATTTTCGTCCCCGAAAATCTTACCGGTGAATAGGTTCGGATAACGTTCTCTCATTGTATCCTCTGGTTCTCACATTGCTTCCTCAAATCCGTGTTTATGCCACAGTACTTTAACCAACGAAATCTTCTTATTTCTCAACTTTTTAATCTCGTGAGCCAAAATACGAATTGGTTCTTCCTCATAGTCATATCGGGCTTAATCTCAGTCTTAGACGGACTAATCACATGCGAAGGGTCAGATCGATATCTACGAAGCATCGAGACATGAAATACATTGTGGATCTTTTCTAACTCAGGTGGCAATAACAATCTATAAGCAACTAGCCCGATACGCTCTATAACCTCATACGGCCCAATAATCCTCGGACTTAATTTGCCTTTACGATTGAATCTGAGTATTTTCTTCCACGGTGAGACTTTCAAGAAGACTTTATCCATGATTTGAAACTCTATGTCTTTACTTTTCAAGTCCACATATAATTTTTGACGATCTAATACTGCTTTTAGGCTTTCACGGATCACTTTCACTTTTTGTTCGGTCTCCCTGATCAAGTCAACCCCGTGTATCTTATTTTCATTGAGCTCAGTCCAGTACAATGGTGTACGACATTTACGACCATACAAAGCCTCATAAGGTGCCATTCTGATACTCGATTGAAAGCTGCTATTATACACAAATTCAATCAGAGGCAAGTATCATTCCCATGTACCTTCAAACTCGAGAATGCAACATGTCAATATGTCCTCAAGTATCTGAATGATTTGTTTAGACGGACCATCTATTTGCGGGTGGAAAACAGTACTGAAATATAATTTTGTACCTAGTGCATATTGCAGTTTCTTCCAAAACTGCGATGTAAACCTCGGATCTCTATCCGAAACAATGGATATAGGTACACCATGTAATCTCACAATCTGAGAAACATACAATTTAGCCAACTTATCCAGTGAGTACTCTGTATGTATCGGAACAAAATGAGTCGATTTAGTTAATCTATCTACAGCAACCTAGATTGCATCCTTCTTGCTCGGTGTCAACGATAAACCAGATACAAAATCCATAGTAACTTTGTCCCATTTCCACTCTGGTATCATAATCGGCTGAAGCAATCCAGAAGGTACCTGGTGCTCGGCTTTTACTTGTTGACAGACTAAACATCTTGTAACAAAGTCAGAAATGTCTCGTTTTATACCATGCCACCAGTAAATCTGTTTCAGATCATTATACATCTTTGTACTACCTGGATGAACAGATAACTGACTGCTATGAGCTTCATTCAAAATCATCTGAATCAAATCTAAATCCTTCAGAACGCATATTCAGTTTCCAAATCTCAAATAGTCACCAGCATCAACTCTGAATTCTGAATCAGAATCCGTCTCACACTGAGCTCGTTTTGCGATCAACTCATTATCAACCTTCTAGGCATCACAAATTTGTTGAATGAACAACGGTCTTGCTTTCAATTCAGCTACTATCGAACCATCATCAGACATGGCAATATGTGTATTCATTGTACATAAAGAAAATAGTGATTTTTAGCTTAAAGCATCAGTAACAACATTAGCTTTTCCCGAGTGATAGTCAATCACAAGCTCATAGTCTTTTAGCAATTCTAACCATTGGCGTTGTCTCAAATTTAGATCTTTCTAAGTCATCAAGTATTTTAGGCTTTTGTGATCAGAATAAACATGATATTTCTCTCCGAACAGATAATGATGCTAAATTTTCAATACGAACACAATAGTTGCCAATTCCAGGTCATGTGTCAAATAGTTCTTTTCATGTGGCTTCAACTATCTCGAGGCATAAGCTATAACTCTGCCTTCCTGCATCAAAACACAACCCAAACCATTTAAAGATGCATCATTAAAGATAACAAATTCTTTACCCAATTCTGGCTGAACTAGCACTGGAGCTTCGGTCAAAAGGGCTTTCAACTAATCAAAGCTTTTCTGGCACTTCTCTGACCATTCGAATTTAACATCTTTTCGCAATAGTTTCGTCATCGGAGCTGCAATCATAGAGAAATCTTTCACGAACCGTCTATAATAACCAGCAAGTCCTAGGAAACTTCAGACTACACAAACATTCCTCTGAGGTTTCCAATCGAGTATAGCTAAAATTTTACTCGGGTCAACTCGAATGCCTGATGCTGATACTACATGGCCCAGAAAACTAACTTCAATTAACCGGAACTCACATTTACTGAATTTTGCATACAACGACTTATCTCACAAAGTCTTTAACACAAGTCTCAAATGCTCAGCATGTTCAGCTTCATCTCGAGAGTAGATCAAAATGTCATCTATAAACACAACCAGAAACCAGTCCATATGCAGTCTGAAGATCCGATTCATCAAATACATGAAAATAGAAGGTGCATTAGTGAGTCTGAATGGCATAACCAAAAACTTGTAGTGTCCGTACCTCGTTTGGAAAGTAGTCTTTGGTACATCGGAGTCTTTAACTCGCAACTGGTAGTAGCCTGTCCTCAAATCTATCTTCGAAAATATTGTAGCCCCTTTCAGTTGGTCAAACAGATAGTTAATCCGTGGCAACGAATACTTATTCTTTATAGTCACCTTATTAAGCTGTCTATAATCGATGCACATTCTCATAGTTCTGTCTTTCTTTTTCACAAACAACATAGGTGCACCCTACAGAGAGAAACTCGGTCGTGCGAAACCTCTATCTGTCAATTCTTGCAACTGAGCTTTCAATTCTTTTAATTCTGTAAGTGCCATTCTGTACAGAGCTATGGATATCGGAGTCATCCCAGGCATTAATTCAATACCAAACTCTACTTCCTGAATAGGTGGCAAACCCAATAATTCTTTAGGAAATACATCTGGAAACTCACATACAATAGGTACTGATTTTATGTTTCTTTCAACCACTTTATTGTCAAGCAATATATGCAAAGTAGGCCTTGCAGCCTTTTCTCACATATTTCTGAGCTAACATCGAAGAAATTACTACTGGTAAACCATATAAATCACTAGATTCAATCTGAATAACCTCATCATTCTAACTCCATAGATCAATGGTCTTTTTCTTACAATTCACCACAGCATCATGTAATGTCAACCAGTCCATACCCAGAATTATTTCTAACTCACCAAATGGCAGCAACATTAAATCAGCCGGAAAGCACAAATCTCAAACCATCAAGGGATAATTCTTACACACTTTGTCAACCATAACACACAGGCCTAAGGGGTTTGACACTCTAATCACAAACTTAGCAGACTCAACAAGCTGAGTCTTGCTGAAAACTAATGTCTCACACACATAAGAATGGGTCAATGAAATCACATTAGTATCATAAAGAGTGAATGTGCCAATAATAACATCTGGGGATGAAGCCTCCTCTCGCACTCGAATAGCATAGGCTCTGGCAGGTGCATGAGCCTCAGATCTGACTGCCACTCGCATTACCCGCATTTCTAAGTGGTCTACCTCGAGCCGCAGTATTACCCGATCTCGTGTTCTATACTGGATTTTCTTTAGCTAACCCTGGGTAATCTCGAATGTAATGATTTTTTGATCCATATTTAAAACAGGCCCAATCATGCAATCTACAACTACCAAGATGTCGTTTACCATAGTGTTTACACTCGGGTTGATTTGATCTGACATTCCCCACACTAGCTACTAAGGTAGCTCTCAAGCTTGCAGGTGGTCTATTCTGATCTCGTCAGGTGTAACCCGAAGTGGCTCTAGAATGACTGAAATCATCTTGAAACTTTTTCGGAGTTGACTGAACGAACTTATTGAATCATCCCTTACGCAAGTCTCTAGCTTCAAAATTAGCTTTTCTCTTCTCTTTCCCGAGCTCTTTAGCTTTGCAGGCTCGCTCAACAAGTACCACAAACTCCTTTATCTCAAGTATGCCAACTAACAGTTTAATATCTTCATTCAGCCCATCTTCGAATCTTTTACACATTATGGCTTCGGTAGAAACACACTCTCGGGCATACCGACTAAGTCTCACGAATTTTCACTTGCACTTTGTCAAGGTCATCTGACCCTGTTTCAGCTCTAGAAATTCTTTTCGCTTCTAATCAATAAATCTCTGACTGATATACTTCTTACGAAACTCAGTCTGAAAGAATTCCCAAGTTACTCGCGCTCTCGAAACCACTGATACTAGGGTATTCCACCAGTGATATGTTGTGTCTCGAAGCAAATATATGGCACACTTCAAACATTCAACCTCATCAAACACACGGATAGTATTATCAAGCCAAAACTTAGCCCACTCAGCATCGTCATCATCAGTAGCTTTAAACTGTTCAGCCCCGTGTTTTTTGATTTTATCAACAGGTGGCTTATACAATCTCAATGGATACTTACTTGAGGTACTACAGACATCGAAGATGATTCAATCGGGGGTGGAGGTTGTTGTGCAGCCAGGTTAGTCTAAATGTACTAAGTAAACCAGTCATCCATCATTTGGTAAAAGGCTTGTCTAGCCTCTCCTTCCTGATTACTCGAAATCATCCGAGAATCAACCGGCGCTGTCCCTTGTGCGGGAGCAGGCGCTACACTCTCGACATCATCAGCTACAGCTGTGACAGCCCGAAATTGACCCTAGTCGAAAAGTGGTTTCAGGACCACTAAACCGAGTCATAAAAATAATTAACCGTCATAGGTTATGCTTATTATATGTATATATGCATGTGTGAAAATTTCATGTTTGAATTTTGTTAATTGTAAGTGAATTTTATTAAATAGGACTTATGTGAGAAAATTTAGAAATGTGCTAGGCAAATGTGAAGTGGCCTATTAATGCATGTTATGAAAATGACGGGTTTGCATGTCAAATTACCCAAAATTTGAGCTAGTGGCCAGCCATGCTATGGGGTGAAACATGTTGTGAACATGTTGTGTTAGTGTGTTATGTTAGAAAGAATAAAATAAAGGGTTAGTAATTAAGTAATGAAAAGGGAGGGGTGATGAAAACAAAGTTGTCTCATCCATGCCCCCCTCCATTTTGCCGTACCTAGAAGAAGAAAAAGAAAAAGAAAAGGCTTCATCCTCTTTGTTCTTCTTGACCGAAAAAAAATCAAAGGAAGAAGAAAGAGTTCTCTTGCTTCATGTTCGGTTTGGATGAGGATTAGGAAGAGGTAAGTACCTTGAAATTCTTGGAAAATTTTGTATAAAGAAGGTGGTTAGTTCAAGTTCTAATCATTCCATGGCTTAAGTTTTGATTGTTAGGAGGTTTGATATTCGGCCAAGTAGTTTGAAGCTCTTAGCACATATATTTTTTCTTCTTTCATGAAGATTGAAATTTGGGTTGTTATTAAGGAGGTACCGAATGTGGTCATTGAAGGGCCTTGAGGAACAATATATGTGGCTTGGGTTATAACATTCGGCCATGGTAGAAAATGGAAGTGATAGATGGTTGTTAATTGTGATGGTTTAAGAAAATTGTAAGTAGTTTGAATAAATGAACAATAATAATAACAAATCATCTAGTGAATTGGTGTAGTTGCCGAATTTAAACTAGGAAGTTATTGAGTAATGTGTGTGTTTTAAGTGATAGAATTGAGTGAATGCTTGGAATGTGATATGTATGAATTATGTGTATTAGCCGAGTTTTGAACTTGAAACAAATGGTATGTAGTCAATACAAGTAACCATATTTGTAGGAAGTATTAAGCATGTAATTCCCCTCAACATAGACATGCATATTCGGCCACATGAGGTAGATTTGTGTTGTATGTATTCGGTTAGAGGCAAGCACATTGATGCTTTTATCTTGACTTAGATAATCGGCTCAAGGAAAATTTGTTAAAATGTTTAGTCAATTGATATTAGGTTAATGATGTGTGTATTCGGTCATCAAGGTGCACATGAGGAAATGTTAGATTAATTGTATTAAATTGCTCAATGTGATTAAAAATGCGTATGACCATTTTGTAATTGAGCTAAAGGTGGCCATATGACCTATCAAACTCCTTGTCATATTCGGCCATAAGCTAGCATAATAAGACTTTAATAAGTTGAATTTGTTTGAATTAGCTCAAGAGCTTAGAGGACCAAAGTTGGATAAGGGAAAGGAAAAAGTGATTGAATAGCCGCCGAAATCGTTCGACAACATCCGAGGTAAGTTTTCGAGTAATGAAACTTAGATTATGATTCGATTAGATCAGGTTTTAAGCAAATTAATATCATGCTCTTGTATGTAGCTATTGAGCCGAAAATGATAATGCTTGATAAGTGACTTGTGTTTGAATTCTAGTTATGAAAATGAAATATAGATGTGTCATGAATTACTGATATGTGCATGGATATTCGGATGGTAACCGGGCTAAGTCCCGAAGGCATTTGTGCTAGTGACTAATTCTGGGCTAAGCTCCGAAGGCATTTGTGCGAGTTACTATATACGGGCTAAGTCCCGAAGGCATTTGTGCGAGTTACTATAACCGGGCTAAGTCCCGAAGGCATTTGAGCAAGTAGTTATATTCGGCAAAATCCCAAAGATGCTTGAGTTTGGAAGTGAGCGATCTTGCTGTAAATTTCAATTAATACGCTCATAAAAATCCAAACGATGAGGTATGTTTCGTATATGCATCGGAAAAGTCGATTCGTTTTAAATAGTATTCGTTCAATTGATTAACGAATTTTTGGCCTTTAGTGAGGTTTGATACCTTGTGAATGAATATATTGATTGAAGCGTGAAGTAAGTATGTTTATGAGAATGTGCATATATGAAGTTATCCATTTAGCCATATGAATGTTATACCTTAGCCGAAACTAATTTCATTATTCAAAACTTAGTAAGCATTAAATGCTTACTCCGTTTCTTTGATTCTCTGTTTTATAGATTTTGGTTCGTCAGCTATCGGGCTCGGGATTGTCGAAGTCGAAGTCGTCCACACTATCAAAGCCCTTTTGGTACACTTTTGGTTGAACTCTGAAAATGGCATGTATAAGACTACCCTTTTTGTCGTTGGTCATGTACCCTTTGGTTTTGTATAAATTTGGATAGCCATGCGAAAATGACTTATATATATATACTTTGAGCATAGCATTATAATCGTTTTGTATGTTGTTCATTGAGGGGTATGGAAATGTTTGGTAACAATTAGCCATTGGAATGGTTAATCAAGATCATTTTGGTGCTTTGTATGACAAATTCTAGTTGATTCATGGAAAACCATGAAATAGGTAAAGTTCACCTTAAAAACAGATGCTGACAGCAGCAGTGGTGTGGATTTGAAAAATCACTAAAAATAGTAGGAATGG
The DNA here is from genome assembly GCF_007990345.1 of Gossypium hirsutum. Classification (NCBI taxonomy): domain Eukaryota; kingdom Viridiplantae; phylum Streptophyta; class Magnoliopsida; order Malvales; family Malvaceae; genus Gossypium; species Gossypium hirsutum. Next base: position 50,895,304 of record NC_053425.1, on the reverse strand, counting down.
AATTAAATAGTGAATAAATTATGTAATCGAACCTTGATGAATCTATTTTCAAATGGAAGAAACGAAACGATCATATGAGTCGTATTTTAGGAGATATTTAAGTTTTCGTGGAAGAGGGCCAGAGCGATTTCTGGATCCCCTGATCTGACTTTGGAAATTCACTATAAATTAACCAGAGATAATTAGAGGTCATGCCATATTTGTATTGATTTCGTTTTGAGTCTAGTTTCGTTAAAAACAAACGGTATAAGTAATGAAGCCCTATACAGGAAGATAAATAAGTCGTAATGCATGAAGGTCAGAGCAGTTAAACCCTGAAACAAGGGAGATTTTAAGTAATAAACTGTACTAATTGGCTCTACCAAAAATTCTAGAAAAAAATTTGTAGATGGATATATGAGTCTAGTTTCAGGTAAAATTTACAAAACTGGTTTTCGAGTTTTGGAACTCAAGATATGATTTTTAAGGTAACAGTGACGCAGTTAGCCAGCTTGTCTGGAAATTTTTTTTTTTGGACTGTGAAAATCAATGAAATAAGTCCGTAAATACCTCGTGTTCGACTCCGGCAACGGTCTCAGGTACGGGGTGTTACAATTTTATTGGTATCAGAGCTACGGTTTAGTCGATTCTAGGACTATCGTAATACGTTTGGGTCTAGCTATACATGCCATTATGTGATTATTTGATAGTGTGGTGATTTCTGACAATTGAAAATGTGTTTATTTATAGTAATGGATCCCGATCCCAACCGAGCGGTAGCTGATGATCTTGAGAGTGTAGCGCCTACTCCCGCGCAAGGGACAGCGCCAGCGGACTCTCAACCTTTTGCTAGTAATCCGAACGACGAAGCTAGACAAGCTTTTTATAGCGTGATGAATGATTGGTTCAACCAATACATTCGAACTAATACGGCTGTTCCACAACCTCCATTCCCGACTAATACCACCCCCGCACCTACAATACCTCTGGCAACTGACCAAATAAGGTCAAATAAGCCCCCAGTTGACAGAATCTGAAAACACGAGGCTACTGAATTTAAAGCTACGGACAGCGATGATGCCGAGCAAGCTAAATTTTGGTTGGACAACACTATTCGGGTACTCGATGAGCTACCTTGCACACCCGATGAGTGCCTAAAGTGTACTATCTCCTTGCTACGTGATTCTGCCTACTATTGGTGGAATACGTTAACTTCCGTTGTGCCCCAAGAGCAAGTAACTTAGGAGTTTTTCCAAACCGTGTTTCGGAAAAAGTATATCAGTCAGAGATTCATGGATCAAAAACGGAAGGAATTTCTTGAACTTAAATAAGGTTCCATGTCGGTTACCGATTATGAATGAAAGTTTGTAAGGCTTAGCCGTTACGCTCGAGAATGCATTTCTTCAGAAGCTGTGATGTGTAAACGTTTCGAGGATGGACTGAATGATGATATAAAGCTGTATGTTGGCATTTTAGAAATCTGAGAATTTGTGGTACTTGTCGAGCGAGCTTGCAAAGCCGAGGAGCTCAGTATGGAGAAAAGAAAAGCTGATATGGGAGCAAAAGAGTTTCGTAAGAGGTCTTCAGGGAGGCCCTTTCAACAGTCATCGAAGAAATTTAGAGATGACTTAGGCCGATCTAGAGACACTTCGGGTTTTTCTAGACGAGATCGTGATCGACCCCCTATGAGTGCACGAGTCACTTCGGTCGCTAGTGTTGCAAATGATCGTCGAGACAGAACGGAGTGTCAGTATTGTGGTAAATGGCATTCGGGGAGTTGCAGATTCCATGACCGCTCCTGTTATAAATGCGGATCAGCTGACCATTTTATCAAGGATTGCCCGAGACTGTCTGAACAAAATGTGAATCAGAGTGGGAAACCAGGTGCGACTACTGCTCGGGGTAGACCGTCTAGAAACACGGGCAACGCTAGTGGCGGTCAGAGAGGATCTAGAGATGCTACAACCAGATCTGAGGCTCGTGCTCCTGCTAGAGCTTATGCTATACGCGCACGCGAGGATGCTTCCTCGCCAGATGTTATTACCGGTACTTTTACTCTCTTTGATACTAACGTGATTGCTTTGATCGACCTTGGTTCTACTCATTCTTATATATGTGAAACCTTAGCATCCAGTAAGACTTTACCTGTTGAGTCTACTAAGTTCGTAGTTCGGGTGTCAAATCCCTTGGGTCGTTACGTGCTTGTCGACAAAGTGTGTAAGAAATGTCCCATAGTAATCCGAGGTTCCTGTTTTCCGGCTGATTTGATGCTTTTACCGTTTGATGAATTTGATGTTATCCTCGGTATGGATTGGTTGACCGTACATGATGCAATTGTAAATTGCAAAAGAAAAACCATCGATTTGAGGTGTGTAAATAACGAGATAATCCGAGTTGAGTCTACTGACTTGAATAGTTTGCCAGCTGTAATATCATTGATGTTGGCTCAGAAATACGTAAGAAAGGGGTGTGAAGGATACCTTGCGTATGTACTTGATGACAAAGAGTTAGAAAAGAAACCTGAATCTGTGCCGGCGGTTTGTGAATACCCGGATGTTTTTCCCGAAGAATTACCGGGTTTACCACCTGTTCGGGAGGTAGAGTTTGGTATTGAGCTTGCACCTAGGACTACACCGATTTCGATAGCTCCGTATCGTATGGCACCAACCGAGTTTGTAACACCCCAAACCCGAGACCGTCACCGGAGTCGAACACGGGGTGTTAACAGACTTTAAACCACTTATAAAAAAATTTCCCAGACACTGCCAATCTGCGTACTAGTCACTTTAAAAATCATATCTTGAGTTCAGAAACTCGGAATCCAGTTCTGTAAATTTTCCCTAAAACTAGAATCATATGCCCATCTACATAATTTTTTCTAGAATTTTTGGTTGGGCCAATTAGTACAGTTTCTTAGTCAAAATCTCCCATGTTACAGGGATCGACTACACTGACCTTTGCGCATTACGACTTGGATATCTCCCTGCACAGAGCTTCAATACTGATGCCGTTTGTTTCTATAGAAACTAGACTCAGAGGGAAATCTATAAATATATGGCATGACTCCTAATTATCTCTGGTTAATTTATAATGAATTTCCAAAGTCGGAATAGGGAATCCAGAAACCGTTCTGGCCCTGTCTCACGAGAACCTGAATATCTCTTAACATACTGTCCATATGATCGTTTCGTTACTTTCCTATGAAAATAGATTCATTAAGGTTAGTTTACATAATTTATTCACTATTTAATTCCATTCCTACTATTTTTAGTGATTTTCCAAATCTACATCACTGCTGCTGTCAGCATCTGCCTTTAAGGTAGACTTTACCTATTTCATAGTTTCCATGATTCAACTAGCCCTTTTAGCATAAATAGCACAATTTATGATAGTGATTAACCATTCCCATGGCCAATCCTTGTTAAGCATATCCACACCTCTCAATAACCATATCCATACCAAATGATTATAACATTATACTCAAACATATTTAAGCCATTTTTCGCATGGCTAACCAAAATTATACAAGTCCAAAGGGTCCATGACCCACAACAAAAGGGTAGTCCTATACATGCCATATCCAGAGTTCAACTAAAAGAGTACCAAAAGGGCTTTGATAGTGTGGATGACTTCGACTTCGATGATCCCGAATCCGATATCCGACGAACAAAATCTATAAAACAGAGAGCCAAAGCAACGGGGTAAGCATTTTAAAACTTAGTAAGTTTCAAGTAATGAAATCGGCTATGACTAAAGTATTACATTCACATAGCTAAATGGATCACTTTATTAATACACATTCTCAACACATCCTGTAACACCCCGTACCCGAGACCGTTGCCGGAGTCGGACACGAGGGGTTCACAGACTAAATTCGCTTACTATCGCAGTCCATTTTAAAATTTTCCAGGCAGTTGGCTAACTGCAACACTGTCACCTTAAAAATCATATCTTGAGTTTCACAACTCGAAAATCAGTTTTGTAATTTTTCCCTGAAACTAGACTCATATGCCAATATACGTATTTTTTTCTAGAATTTTTGGTTGGGCCAATTAGTACAGTTTATTAGTCAAAGTCTCCCATGTTACAGGGATCGACTAAACTGACCTTTGCGCATTACGACTTGAATATCTCCCTGCACAGAGCTTCAATACTGATTCCGTTTGTTTCTATAGAAACTAGACTCAGAGAGGAATCTATACATATATGGCATGACTCCTAATTATCTCTGGTTAATTTATAATGAATTTCCAAATTCGGAACAGGGAATCCAGAAACTGTTCTGGCCCTGTCTCACGAGAACCTGAATATCTCTTAACATACTGTCCATATGATCGTTTCGTTACTTTCCTATGAAAATAGATTCATCAATGTTCGTTTACATAATTTATTAATTATTTAATTCAAATCCTACTATTTTTAGTGATTTTCCAAATCTACATCACTGCTGCTGCCAGCATCTGCCTTTAAGGTAGACTTTACCTATTTCATAGTTTCCATGATTCAACTAGCCCTTTTAGCATAAATAGCACAAATTATGATAGTGATTAACCATTCCATACCAAATGATTATAACATTATGCTCAAACATATATAAGCCATTTTCGCATGGCTATATACATTAACCAAAATATTCTTCCGCCACTAGTCTATTTTATACATGCCATAAGATAATCCAAAACATAGCAGTACCAAACAGTGGATAGTGATAGTGTGACTAGTTGCTGACAATCCCCGAGCCTGTAGCTTCGCAATGAGATCTATAAAACAGAGGAAACAGAGTAAACGGAGTAAGCATTACAATGCTTAGTAAGTTTTAAGCAGTGTCAACAGATAACAATCAAATTATAACATAGTTGTTCGTATTTTTATTTCACTCTTCCTTCGGGCATACCATCCCTTTACCGAATATGCACATCTCATCATATACAATAGGCAGATAAACTTTCACATAAAAGTGAGCTCATGTGACATAGATATATCGTATGATTTCACATAACCTCTCACTCTGATCCGATGTCACATAATCATAGGAATAGTCTCATAGATTGCTCTCGTATGCGTCACATAACTACCTTATGATTTAGTGCAAATCAAGCTCACATATAAACTTGGAGTACATACCTGTTTAACCTTTCGCATTGAATATATTTATAAGCAATTCTTATTACGAAGTCTTACCCGGACATAATCTCCACACGAAGTTATCGGGTCTTACCCGGACAAAATCCCCACACGTAGTCATCGGGTCTTTAGAGATCGGATATAGTACGAGCACGAAGCTTACGGACATTAATCAGTGATAATATTCTCGCATAAAGCCTGCGGGGTTTTAACCCGGATATAGTACTGACACAAATGCCCTTCGGGACTTATCACATTCATCACATCGGCCATTAGGCCCTATCACATATATATACACTTTCACATTCATCACATCGGCCATTAGGCCCTATCACATATATACACTTTCACATTCATCACATCGGCCATTAGGCCCTATCACATATATACACTTTCACATTCATCACATCGGCCATTAGGCCTTATCACATATATACACTTTCACATTCATCACATCGGCCATTGGCCTTATCACATATATACACTTTCACATTCATCACATCGGCCATTAGGCCATACTATCATTTCATATTCGAATACTCATAAACTTACAATATCACGATTTAGAATTCAAGTATGGGTTTAATCAATAGCTTGTGAGCAACTAAAACAAGTTTATCAAGGTTCACAACATAATCTCAAATTCAGCACAAGCTGTTTTTCCTGAGCAATAGTCACTAAATTATTTATGACTGGAGCTACAAAACTCCAAATCACTTTCTGTTAATTTTTCCTGAATATAGACTCGTATATCTTCCATCCATAAAATTTCCAGAATTTTAGGTTTGGCCAATAAATACCATATTTTTCTTAAAGTTTTCCCTGTTTCACTGTTTTACTAATCTGACCACTCTTCACTACGAATCAAATTTCTCATTTTACAGAATTCAAAATGTGTTGTATTTGATTTCATTTGAAACTAGACTCATTAAGGAGTCTAAGCATATAAATTTTATCTTATAACCATTTTTGTACAATTTATAATGATTTTCTAAAAACAGAACAGGGGATTTCGGAGTCACTCTGACACCGTCTCACACAACTTTAAATATCTCATTATCGGAAATTCCTTTGCTCACACGGTTTCTTTTATAAGAAACTAGACTCATTAAGATTTAATTTCATGTCTCATTCAGCCTCTAATTCAAGTCCATAAATTTATGGTGATTTTCTAAAGTCACGTTACTGCTGCTGTCCGAAGCAGACTATTTCAAATTACCCTTAAATTCCCAAGCTCAAACACTTAAGAACTTACCATTTGAGCTTAGAACATATCATGGCCATATCATATCTTACTAAATTAACTCATCATGTCCTATTATAATTGAATTTACTCAACGTTTAAACACTTAAAACTTACCTCGGAAGTTGCCGAATGATTACGACGGCTCTTCGATCACTTTTTTCCTTTCCCTTATCCAACTTTGATCCTCTAGGCTCTTGAGCTAAATCAAACAAATTTACTTCTCAATCAAACACATATATATGGCAACCATAAACATTTCAAAAACCAATTCGTTCGTATCATTTGTCCATATATTAGCTTTTTGCATATTTGGTCATTAGAGTGACCTATTTAACTTTCAAGCATTCATTTCTAATTTTAATTAAACAATGCCGAATGCCATTAGCTACTAATGCCACACACACACATGTGCATAAAATTCATCCATACATAACCTCTAACTCATTCGGTCATTCATCTCTCAAACCTATCAAAGTTTCATGTCGAACTTCCCTGGCCGAATACACATATAAGCACGTAATGCACATTTAGAATTTTTTTTATTTACTTCATGATACATTCGGCCTTGGCAACAATTTCATTAGAAATCCCTATTAGCCACTTCATCAATCAATTATATCATCTACTTAATATTTCATAACTTATCATGCTAGCTGAATATTATTTATTCAAGTTCATCATCTTCATATTCGGCATTAGCATCAAATATAATAGCCCATTTCTTCCCACTTTGAATCTATGCATCCATTTAATCATAGTTTGTTCAAGCACTCATACAACAAGATTCATCCAATTTAACAAGAAACAAAAACTTTATTCCTCCATAGCTACAATGGCCGAAAGATCTAGACATCTCAATACCGAAATTTCTAACATGGGTTGCCTAAAGAATTTGGTAGGGAGTTCAAATTTATCTAGCATTTCAAGTAACTTAACACATCCATATAGCTAACATGCTAATAGTCTCAAGGCTTCAACTAAAACTTTTGAAGCCTCTTAGTCGAATACTAACTCTCTAATAATCCCAAATCCATCCATGAGATAGTTAGAATTTAGACTAATCATCCAAGGGATGTATGAACTTTCAAAGCAACACTAAACATACCTTAATCTAGTGAGTCTTCATAGCCGATTTTTCTCCAAGCTCATTCCCTTCCTTTCTTTCTTCTATTCGGCCAAAGATGTTCAAGGATGAACACTTTTTTTTCTTTGTTTCCTTTCTTCCATTCACGGCAAAGGGGGGGCATGGATGAGACCATTTTTTTTTCATCACTCCACCTTTTTGCATTACTTTAATCCTAACCCCTTTTTTTATTCTTTCTAACATAACTCACTAACACAACATGTTTGCAACATGTTTCCACCCATAGCATGGCCGGCCACTATGCTTTAATTTTGGGTAATTTGACATGCAAACCCATCATTTCACAACATGCATTATTAGGCCACTTTACATTTGCCTAGCACATTTCCAAATTTTCTCACATAAGTCCTATTTGATAAAATTCACTTACTATTAACAAAATTCAAACATGAAATTTTCACACATGCATATGTACATATAATGAGCATCAACTATGACGGTTAATTATCTTTATGACTCTGTTTAGTGGTCCCGAAACCACTTTCCGACTAGGGTCACTTTAGGGGTGTCACAACTCTTCCCCCTTTAGGGATTTTCGTCCTCGAAAATTTCTACCGATGCATAGTTTAGGATAACGTCCTCTTATTGAATTATATCCATATAAACATTAGCTCATCGATAGCAATTGTAATTCATTACTGATTTCGTATCGATCCATAAAATCATTTTTTTATCTTAAAACAAATAAATAAACATTTCTACAAGTATGCACATATATCTCATTTTCTTGATTTCATAAGCAATAATCACTTAACTTAATTCACAAATGCATTTCAAACACATATTGAGCACATATTAACATGTATAATTCACATCATCAACCCACATATTTGTAACCCACATTTTCATTCATGAATAAGCTGTAACCTAACCGAAAGTACACATATACTCAAACATCCCAATAAATATCCTTTATAACTTTATCACATCTCAATATTCAACTAAACTCATTTCCAAAAGAAAAGTCAACTTCCACGTACCTGAACATTTAGTTCATTTAGCACATTCAGTCATAGTTAACGTTACCCGTATACAGTCGAATAGGCATAAAGCCTAATATAATACACTGGCATGAGATTTATTCTAGCGCATAACTCGTATATCCAAAATTATCAACATTCATCAAAAATTCTTTCAAACTTTCGAATGTCGAAACTTAATCAAAATAATTTCTTGAACAAGATTAACAAAATAGTGTCCATTCAGCAATAGCACATATAGCTCTTACAATGCCATATCCTAGATATGGTCTTACATATTCTCACATATCGAGCCGATGCCATGTCCCAGACATGGTCTTACACACTATCTCAAATCAATGCCTTCGTCCCAAACGAGGTCTTACATGAACTCCACTTCACACACTTAGTGCCCACTGACCGATCTCGCACTCATAGTGCTCGGTTAAAGGAATTCGCACACACACAGTGCCTCTAATCATTCACATACATAGTGCTCTTATTCATTCGTTAATACACATTGATATGACTTAACCAAGTCTATAAACATCATGTATGTACACTTTTAAACATATCATCTCATTTAAATTTGAATTCGTATAGTAATGAGCACTTAAACTTTGCTCAAATTACCGGCACGAAGCCTACTAGGCACGAAGGCCCGAATACACGTCACCAGCATGATTACTCTTCGGGACCTAGCCCGGATATAACACCAGCACGAATGCTCTTTGGGGTTTAGCACGGATATATCACTAGCACGAATGCTCTTCGAAACTTAGCCCGGATACATCACTAGCACGAATGCTCCTTGGGACTTAGCCCGGATATATCACTAGCATGAATGCTCTTCAGAACTTAGCCCGGATACATCACTAGCATGAATGCTCTTCGGGACTTAGCCCGGATACATCGCTAGCATGAATGCTCTTCGGGACTTAGCCCGGATTTAGTAACTCACACCAATGCCTTCGGATCTTAGTCCGGATATGGTCACTTAGCACAAAGCCTTCGAGACTTAGCCCGGACATCATTCGAATAACCATGCACATTTAACAATAAATCATGACACATTCGTATTTCATTTTCATTAGCAAAACTCAAACACAAGACACTTATCATTCTTGCAATTTCGGCTCAATAGCCACACACAAAGAGCATGATTTTGATTTGCTTAAAGCATGATCTAATCAAATCATAATTTAAGCTCTATTACTCAAGAACTTACCCCTTTCCGCTGTCCGAAATCGACTTGGTAAGGTCGCACCCTTAATATAAATAATTGATAGAAAATATATATATATATAGTGGGTTCGCACACATAGTGCTTAATAATCAACCACGCACACTTAGTGCCATGTACTTTAAACTCGCACACTTAGTGCCATGCATTTCAAGCCCGCACACTTAGTGCCAATCTCACAACCGTGAACACTTATTGCCCGCACACTTAGTGCCAATCTCACAACCGTGAACACTTATTGCCTGCACACTTAGTGCTGAAAACCAACCACTCTATACGCTTCACTGCCTTTTTACATTCGACAATTTCGTCTCTACATACATATACACATATAGCAATACACATTAGTATATCATTTACATTACTTGAGTACAAACACAACATGCTTATCGACCATTCAACTTCCAGTTCCATAGCCACATACAAAAATCACATTTATAGTCATAACACTCCTTCAAAATTGCATCACTTATACCCTTATAATTCAATCCAAATCGAAATTCAAATACGAGTACATGATACGTACCTGATCAACTTAATAATTTAGGCATATCTAAATGAAGTTATATCTCAAATTCTCATAGTCAGAAGCTTGCTACAGCTCGATCGGGATCAAGACTCATTACAATACAGCAAACACATTTTAATAGCCAAAAATCATCACACTATCATTTTATCACTTTATGGCATGTATAAATAGACTCACGCGTGCTACGTTAGTCCTAAAATCGACTAAACCGTAGCTCTGATACCAATAAAATTGTAACACCCCGTACCCGAGACCGTTGCCGGAGTCGGACACGAGGGGTTCACAGACTAAATTCGCTTACTATCGCAGTCCATTTTAAAATTTTCCAGGTAGTTGGCTAACTGCGACACTGTCACCTTAAAATCATATCTTGAGTTTCACAACTCGAAAATCAGTTTCGTAATTTTTCCCTGAAACTAGACTCATATACCCATCTACATATTTTTTTCTAGAATTTTTGGTTGGGCCAATTAGTACAGTTTATTAGTCAAAGTCTCCCATGTTACAGGGATCGACTACACTGACCTTTGCGCATTACGACTTGGATATCTCCCTGCACAGAGCTTCAATACTGATGCCATTTGTTTCTATAGAAACTAGACTCAGATAGAAATCTATACATATATGGCATGACTCTAATTATCTCTGGTTAATTTATAATGAATTTCCAAAATCGGAACAGGGAATCCAGAAACCGTTCTGGCCCTGTCTCACGAGAACCTGAATATCTCTTAACATACTGTCCATATGATCGTTTCGTTACTTTCCTCTCAAAATAGATTCATCAAGGTTCGTTTACATAATTTATTCATTATTTAATTCCAATCCTACTATTTTTAGTGATTTTCCAAATCTACATCACTGCTGCTGCCAGCATCTGCCTTTAAGGTAGACTTTACCTATTTCATAGTTTCCATGATTCAACTAGCCCTTTTAGCATAAATAGCACAAATTATGATAGTGATTAACCATTCCATACCAAATGATTATAACATTATGCTCAAACATATATAAGCCATTTTCGCATGGCTATATACATTAACCAAAATATTCTTCCGCCACTAGTCTATTTTATACATGCCATAAGATAATCCAAAACATAGCAGTACCAAACAGTGGATAGTGATAGTGTGACTAGTTGCTGACAATCCCCGAGCCTGTAGCTTCGCAATGAGATCTATAAAACAGAGGAAACAGAGTAAACGTAGTAAGCATTACAATGCTTAGTAAGTTTTAAGCAGTGTCAACAGATAACAATCAAATTATAACATAGTTGTTCGTATTTTTATTTCACTCTTCCTTCGGGCATACCATCCCTTTACCGAATATGCACATCTCATCATATACAATAGGCAGATAAACTTTCACATAAAAGTGAGCTCATGTGACATAGATATATCGTATGATTTCACATAACCTCTCACTCTGATCCGATGTCACATAATCATAGGAATAGTCTCATAGATTGCTCTCGTATGCGTCACATAACTACCTTATGATTTAGTGCAAATCAAGCTCACATATAAACTTGGAGTACATACCTGTTTAACCTTTCGCATTGAATATATTTATAAGCAATTCTTATTACGAAGTCTTACCCGGACATAATCTCCACATGAAGTTATCGGGTCTTACCCGAACAAAATCCCCACACGTAGTCATCGGGTCTTTAGAGCTCAGATATAGTACGAGCACGAAGCTTACGGACATTAATCAGTGATAATATTCTCGCATAAAGCCTGCGGAGTTTTAACCCGGATATAGTACTGACACAAATACCCTTCGGGACTTATCACATTCATCACATCGGCCATTAGGCCCTATCACATATATATACACTTTCACATTCATCACATCGGCCATTAGGCCTTATCACATATATACACTTTCACATTCACCACATCGGCCATTAGGCCTTATCACATATATACACTTTCACATTCATCACATCGGCCATTAGGCCTTATCACATATATACACTTTCACATTCATCACATCGGCCATTAGGCCTTATCACATATATACACTTTCACATTCATCACATCGGCCATTAGGCCTTATCACATATATACACTTTCACATTCATCACATCGGCCATTAGGCCTTATCACATATATACACTTTCACATTCATCACACTTTCACATTCATCACATCGGCCATTAGGCCTTATCACATATATACACTTTCACATTCATCACATCGGCCATTAGGCATTATCACTTATATACACTTTCACATTCATCACATCGGCCATTAGGCCTTATCACATATATACACTTTCACATTCATCACATCGGCCATTAGGCCATACTATCATTTCATATTCGAATACTCATAAACTTACAATATCACGATTTAGAATTCAAGTATGGGTTTAATCAATAGCTTGTGAGCAACTAAAACAAGTTTATCAAGGTTCACAACATAATCTCAAATTCAGCACAAGCTGTTTTTCCTGAGCAATAGTCACTAAATTATTTATGACTGGAGCTACAAAACTCCAAATCACTTTCCGTTAATTTTTCCTGAATATAGACTCGTATATCTTCCATCCATAAAATTTTCAGAATTTTAGGTCTGGCCAATCAATACCAGATTTTTCTTAAAGTTTCCCCTGTTTCACTGTTTGACTAATCTGACCACTCTTCATTACGAATCAAATTTCTCATTTTACAGAATTCAAAATGTGTTGTATTTGATTTAATTTGAAACTAGACTCATTAAGGAGTCTAAGCATATAAATTTTATCTTATAACCATTTTTTTACAATTTATAATGATTTTCTAAAAACAGAACAGGGGATTTCGGAGTCTTTCTGACACCGTCTCACACAACTTTAAATATCTCATTATCGGAAATTCCTTTCCTTGCACGGTTTCGTTTATAAGAAACTAGACTCATTAAGCTTTAATTTCATGTCTCATTCAGCCTCTAATTCAAGTCCATAAATTTATGGTAATTTTCTAAAGTCACGTTACTGCTGCTGTCCGAAGCAGACTATTTCAAATTACCCTTAAATTCCCAAGCTCAAACACTTAAGAACTTACCATTTGAGCTTAGAACATATCATGGCCATATCATATCTTACTAAATCAACTCATCATGTCCTATTATAATTGAATTTACTCAACGTTTAAACACTTAAAACTTACCTCGGAAGTTGCCGAACGATTACGACGACTCTTCGATCACTTTTTTCCTTTCCCTTATCCAACTTTGATCCTCTAGGCTCTTGAGCTAAATCAAACAAATTTACTTCTCAATCAAACACATATATATGGCAACCATATACATTTCAAAAACCAATTCGTTCGTATCATTTGTCCATATATTAGCTTTTAGCATATTTGGTCATTAGAGTGACCTATTTAACTTTCAAGCATTCATTTCTAATTTTAATTAAACAATGCCGAATGCCATTAGCTACTAATGCCACACACACACATGTGCATAAAATTCATCCATACATAACCTCTAGCTCATTCGGTCATTCATCTCTCAAACCTATCAAAGTTTCATGTCGAACTTCCCTGGCCGAATACACATATAAGCACATAATGCACATTTAGAATTTTTTTTTATTTACTTCATGATACATTCGGCCTTGGCAACAATTTCATTAGAAATCCCTATTAGCCACTTCATCAATCAATTATATCATCTACTTAATATTTCATAACTTATCATGCTAGCTGAATATTATTTATTCAAGTTCATCATCTTCATATTCGGCATTAGCATCAAATATAATAGCCCATTTCTTCCCACTTTGAATCTATGCATCCATTTAATCATAGTTTGTTCAAGCACTCATACAACAAGATTCATCCAATTTAACAAGAAACAAAAACTTTATTCCTCCATAGCTACAATGGCCGAAAGATCTAGACATCTCAATACCGAAATTTCTAACATGGGTTGCCTAAAGAATTTGGTAGGGAGTTCAAATTTATCTAGCATTTCAAGTAACTTAACACATCCATATAGCTAACATGCTAATAGTCTCAAGGCTTCAACTAAAACTTTTGAAGCCTCTTAGTCGAATACTAACTCTCTAATAATCCCAAATCCATCCATGAGATAGTTAGAATTTAGACTAATCATCCAAGGGATGTATGAACTTTCAAAGCAACACTAAACATACCTTAATCTAGTGAGCCTTCATAGCCGATTTTTCTCCAAGCTCATTCCCTTCCTTTCTTTCTTCTATTCGGCCAAAGATGTTCAAGGATGAACACTTTTTTTTTCTTTGTTTCCTTTCTTCCATTCACGGCAAAGGGGAGGCATGGATGAGACCATTTTTTTTTCATCACTCCACCTTTTTGCATTACTTTAATCCTAACCCCTTTTTTTATTCTTTCTAACATAACTCACTAACACAACATGTTTGCAACATGTTTCCACCCATAGCATGGCCGGCCACTATGCTTTAATTTTGGGTAATTTGACATGCAAACCCATCATTTCACAACATGCATTATTAGGCCACTTTACATTTGCCTAGCACATTTCCAAATTTTCTCACATAAGTCCTATTTGATAAAATTCACTTACTATTAACAAAATTCAAACATGAAATTTTCACACATGCATAAGTACATATAATGAGCATCAACTATGACGGTTAATTATCTTTATGACTCGGTTTAGTGGTCCCGAAACCACTTTCCGACTAGGGTCACTTTAGAGGTGTCACACGTCCTTACTTCACACTTCATCAACATATACACACAAGGTATTAACCTATCTAAAAGTCGAAAGTTCGTTAGTCGATTGAACGAATACTATTAAAAACAAATCGACTTTTCTGATGCATACGAACACATACCTTATCGTTTGGGTTTTCTTCGAGCGTTTTAATTGAATTTATTACAGCACAACATGCTCACCTTCGAACCCAAGTTTCTTCGGAATTTAGCCGGATATAACCACAAGCACAAATGCCTTCGGGTCTTAGCCCGGATATATCAACTCGCACAAATGCCTTCGGGTTTTAGCCCGGATAAAATCACTAGCACAATTGCCTTCGGGTCTTAACCCGGGTATAGCAACTCGCACAAATGCCTTCGGGTCTTAGCCCGGAAAAATCACTAGCACAATTGCCTTCGGGACTTAGCCCGGATATCATTCAAATGCTCATGCACACATATATCAACAATCATGACACATCCATATTTCATTTTCGTTACTAAGGCTCAACACAAAGCATTTATTTAACCTTTCCAATTTCGGCTCAATAGCCACACACAAAGAGCATGATTTCAATTGGCTTTATAACATAGTCTCTATGCACATTCGGCTATCCGTCATAGTATGACTAATCATTTCAATATAATTCAAGTAGGGTCATTACTCGAAGACTTACCTCGGATGTTGTCGAACAACTTTAATGGCTATTCAATTACTTTTTCCTTCCCTTTATCGGATCTAGTTCCCCTTTGCTCTTGAGCTTAAAGAATACAAATAGGAGTATTCAATATTTAAACCAATAATATGAATTTATTAATCACATTCGGCAATCACATATCATTAAATTTTCAAACCAAAATGTCATTATATGACCACATATACACATATCCATATACTTAAGCTCAATAATTATAATATAATATCACGTACTCACTTTAAGTATATTGCCGAATATACTTAATCATACATACACCTAACCAAAATAATTTCTAAAATCTTTATATCATTTATACACTAAGCCGAATACTCTTACCAAGTTCACCTATATTCTTCAACAAATTCTTCATTGATCAAACACATATTCGGCTAAAGAAGTGGCAATTTTAGCAACTTTTGATTTAATACTTAATCAATTATAATACATCTCGATATTCTTTTCATATTATTAACTCAAATCACATACATTATTTAATATAACATTTTCACCTTCGGCATTAGTATCAACCATAGTAGCCGATTCTTCCTACTTTGTACCCATGCATCTATTTGATCCTTAGTTAGTTCAAACACTCACACACTAAGATTCATCCAATTTTAACAAGAAATAAAATCCTTAATCCTCAAACTACCATGGCCGAATGTTATAACCCAAGCCACATATATTGTTCCTCAAGGCCCTTCAAGGACCACATTCTGCACCTCCTTAATAACAACCCAAATTTCAACCTTCATGAAAGAAGAAAAAAAAATATATGTGCTAAGAGCTTCAAACTACTTGGCCAAATATCAAACCTCCTAACAATCAAAACTTAAGCCATGGAATGATTAGAACTTGAACTAACCACCTTCTTTATACAAAATTTTCTAAGAATTTCAAGGTACTTACCTCTTCTTAATCCTCATCCAAACCGAACATAAAGCAAGAGAACTCTTTCTTCTTCCTTTGATTTTTCGGTCAAGAAGAACAAAGAGGATGAAGCCTTTTTTTTCTTCTAGTTTCGGCAAAAATGGGGGAGCAAGGATGAAACAACTTTGGTTTCTCCTCCCATTCCCCTCATATTTTATTGTTCTTAACACAACATGTTGTCATAAACTTTTCATAATATGCTTTACCCATCACAATTTGTCTATCCACCTTGTCATGGCCGGCCACTACTATTTAGGGGGGAATTTGACATGCAAGTCCCCCCTTTTTATTTCATGCACTAATAGGTCCTTATGCTTTGACCTATCACATTTCAAAATTTTCTCACATAAGTCCTATTTACTAAAATTCACTTACAATTAAACAAAATTCAAACACGAAATTTTCACACATGCACATGTACATATAATGAGCATCAATTATGACGGTTAATTATTTTTATGACTCGGTTTAACGGTCCCGAAACCACTTCCCGACTAGGGTCAATTTTGGGCTATCACAACTCTCCCCCACTTAAGAAATTTTTGTCCCCGAAAATCTTACCGGTAAATAAGTTTGGGTATCGTTCTTTCATTGAGCTCTCGGTTTCCCAAGTAGCTTCCTCGATCCCGTGTTTGAGCCATAACACCTTTACTAGCGGAACCCTTTTGTTTCGCAACTCCTTCACTTCACGAGCTAGGATACGCATCGGTTCTTCTTCATAACTCATATCGGCTTGAATTTCAACCTCTGATGGATTAATCACATGTGACGGATCAGATCTATAGCGTCGAAGCATCAAAACATGAAAGACATCGTGAATCTTTTCAAGTTCAGGGGGCAAAATCAATTTATACGCAACCAGACCAACTCGTTCGGAGATTTCGTACGGCCCAATAAATCTCAGGCTCAACTTGCCCTTACGGCCAAATCTGAGTACCTTTTTCCAAGGCGAAACTTTAAGAAACACTTTATCTCCCACCTGATATTCAATGTCTTTTCGTCTCAAATCCGCATACGATTTTTAACGATCTGAGGCTGCCTTCAGACGTTCACGGATTACTTTTACTTTCTGTTCGGCATCTTTAATCAAATCAACTCCGAAAATTTTACTTTCACCGAGCTCGGTCCAAAACAATGGTGTACGGCATTTACGACCGTACAAAGCCTCGTAAGGTGCCATCTTAATACTTGATTGAAAACTATTGTTGTAAGTGAATTCAATCAAAGGTAAATACCGTTCCCATGAACTACTGAACTCGAGGATGCAACATCTCAACATATCCTCAAGTATCTGAATTATCCGCTCGGATTGACCATCGGTTTGGGGGTGAAAAGCAGTGCTAAAATGCAGCTTGGTACCCAAAGCTTCTTGCAATTTCTTCCAAAATCGTGAGGTGAATCTCGGATCTCTATCCGACATGATAGAAATAGGTACCCCGTGTAATCTCACAATCTGAGAAACGTACAATTCAGCTAGTTTATCCAATGAAAAATCTGTACGCACGGGGATAAAGTGAGCCGACTTAGTCAGTCTATCGACAACAACCCAAATCACATCTTTCTTACTTGCTGACAATGGCAGTCCGGACACAAAGTCCATTGTGACTCGATCCCATTTCCACTCAGGTATCATGATCGGCTGAAGTAATCCTGAAGGCACTTGATGTTCCGCTTTCACTTGTTGACATATTAAACATCTCGAAACAAAGTCGGAGATGTCTCGTTTCATACCATGCCACCAAAACCAACGTTTCAAATCGTTGTACATTTTCGTACTCCCCGGGTGAATTGACATTCGGCTACAATGGGCTTCGTTCAGAATCATCGAAATGAGTTCCGAATTCTTGGAACACACAAATGACTTCTGAACCTCAAACAATCATCATCATCAATTTGAAACTCCGATTCCTTGTTCGGAACACACTCAGCCCGTTTTGCAACCAACTCATCATCAACTTTCTGGGCTTCACGAATTTGATGAATCAATAATGGTTTGGCTTTTAATTCAGCTACTAACACATTGTCGGGTAGAACAGACAAGTGCACATTCATCGCTCGTAAAGCAAACAATGATTTCTGGCTTAAGGCGTCCGCAACCACATTAGCCTTTCCCGGGTGGTAATCAATGACAAGCTCGTAATCTTTCAACAACTCAAGCCAACGTCTTTGTCGCAGATTTAAGTCTCTTTGAGTCATCAAATATTTGAGACTTTTGTGATCCGAAAATACATGGCACTTTTCACCAAATAAGTAATGTCGCCATATTTTTAAAGCAAATACGATGGCAGCTAGTTCAAGATCATGGGTCGGATAATTTTTCTCATGTGGCTTTAATTGTCTCGACGCATAGGCCACCACTCGACCTTCTTGCATCAATACGCAACCCAACCCAAGTAGGGATGCGTCACTATAAATGACAAACTCTTTGCCTGATTCGGGTTGCACTAAAATTGGAGCTTCAGTCAAATAAGTTTTCAGTTGATCGAAACTTTTCTGACATTTCTCCGTCCATTCGAACTTAACATCCTTTTGAAGTAGCTTCGTCATTGGTGTGGCTATCATCGAGAAACCTTTGACAAATCGTCGGTAATAACCGGCGAGTCCCAAAAAGCTCCGAACCTCAGTAATATTTCTCGGAGGTTTCCAGTTAAGTATGGCTGAAATTTTGTTCGGGTCAACTCGAATACCCGATGCGGATACCACATGACCCAAGAAGCTAACCTCTCTTAACCAGAACTCACACTTACTGAACTTAGCATATAACTGCTTATCCCGCAAAATTTGCAACACTAATCTCAGGTGCTCAGCATGTTCGGTCTCATCTCTTGAATAGACCAAGATGTCATCAATGAACACAACTACGAATCGATCCAAATATGGTCTGAAGATCCGATTCATCAAATCCATAAATACCGCAGGGGCATTAGTGAGCCCAAACGGCATCACTAAGAACTCGTAGTGACCATATCTCGTTCTGAAGGCAGTTTTGGGTATGTCCGAATCTCGAATTCGCAACTGATAATAGCCCGATCTCAAATCTATTTTTGAGAACACTGAGGCTCCTTTTAGTTGATCAAACAAATCATCAATATGCGGTAACGGATATTTATTCTTTATCGTCGCTTTATTCAGTTGACGATAATCAATGCACAACCTCATGGTTCCGTCCTTCTTTTTCACGAACAATACTGGTGCACCCCAAGGTGAGAAACTTGGTCGAGCAAAACCTCTATCCGTCAATTCTTGCAACTGAGCTTTCAACTCTTTTAACTCGGTTGGTGCCATACGATACGGAGCCATCGAAATTGGCGTAGTCCCAGGTACAAGCTCAATACCAAACTCTATCTCCCGAACAGGTGGTAAACCCGGTAATTCTTCAGGAAAAACATCCGGGTATTCACAAACCACCGGCACAGATTCGGGTTTCTTTTCTAATTCTTTGTCATCAAGTACATACGGAAGGTATGCTTCGCACCCTTTTCTTACATATTTCTGGGCCAACATTGAGGATATTACAGCTGGCAACCCATCCAAGTCCGTAGACTCAACTCAGATTACTTCGTTATTTGCGCACCTCAATTCAATAGTCTTGCTTTTGCAATTCACAACCGCATCATGCACGGTCAACCAATCCAAACCAAGAATAACATCAAATTCATCAAACGGCAAAAGCATCAAGTCTGCCAGAAAATAGGAACCTCGAATTACTAGGGGACATTTCTTACACACTTTGTCGACAAGCACGTAACGACCCAAGGGATTTGACACCCGAATTACGAACTCAGTAGACCCAATAGGTAAAGTCTTACTGGATGCTAAGGTTTCACATATGTAAGAATGAGTAGAACCGGGGTCAATCAAAGCAATTACATTAGTATCAAAGAGAGTAAAAGTACCGGTAATAACATCAGGCGAAGAAGCATCCTCGCGGGCACGTATAGCATAAGCTCTAGCAGGCGCACGAGCCTCGGATCTGGTCGTAGCATCTCTAGATCCTCTCTGACCACCACTAGCATTGTCCGTATTTCCAGATGGTCTACCTCGAGCAGTGGTAGCACCCGGTTTCCCACTCTGATTTACATTCTGTTCAGACAACCTCGGGCAATCTTTAATGAAGTGGTCAACTGATCCGCACTTGTAACAGGAGCGGTCAGGGAATCTACAACTCCCCGAATGCCATTTACCGCAATATCGACATTTCGTTCTGTCTCGACGTTCATTCCCAACACTGGCGACCGAAGTGCCTCGTGTACCCACAGGGGGTCGATCACGATCTCGTCTAAAAAGGCCCGAAGTGCCTCTAGACCGGCCCACATCATCTCGAAATTTCTTCGATGCCTGTTGAAGAGACTTTCTGGAGGATCTTTTACGAAACTCTCCAGTTCCCACATCAACTTTTTGTTTTTCTTTTCTAAGCTCTTCGGCTTTACAAGCTCGCTCGACAACTACTACGAACTCTCGTATTTCAAGAATGCCCACGAACATTTTTATATCTTCATTCTGCCCATCCTCGAAGCATTTACACATGATAGCCTCGGACGAAACACATTCCCGAGCATACCTACTAAGTCTAACAAATTTTCGCTCGTAATCAGTAACTGACATAGAACCTTGCTTAAGCTCAAGAAATTCCTTCCGTTTTTGATCAACAAATCTCTGACTGATATACTTTTTCTGAAACTCAGTTTGGAAAAACTCCCAAGTTACTTGCTCTCGGGGCACAACAGAAGTCAGAGTACTCCACCAATAGTAGGCAGAATCGCGTAGCAAGGAGATAGTACACTTTAGGCATTCATCGGGTGTACAAGATAGCTCATCGAGTACCCGGATAGTGTTGTCCAACCAAAATTCAGCTTGCTCGACATCGTCGCTATCCGTAGCTTTAAATTCAGTAGCCCCATGTTTTCGAATTCTGTCAACTGGGGGCTTATTTGACCTTATTTGGTCAGTTTCCAGAGGTATTGTAGGTGCGGGGGTGGTATTAGTCGGGAATGGAGGTTGTGGAACAGCCGTATTAGTTCGAATGTATTGGTTGAACCAATCATTCATCATGCTATAGAAAGCTTGTCTAGCTTCATCATTCGGGTTACTAGCATTGGGTTGAGAGTCCGCCGACGCTGTCCCTTGTACGGGAGCAGGCGCTACACTCTCAAGATCATCAGCTACCGCTCGGTCGGGATCGGGATCCATTACTATAAATAAACACATTTGCAAATGTCAGAAATCACCACACTATCAAATAATCACATAAAATGGCATGTATAGCTAGACCCAACGCATTACGGTAGTCCTAGAATCGACTAAACCGTAGCTCTGATACCAATCAAATGTAACACCCCGAACCCGAGACCGTCACCGGAGTCGAACACGAGGTGTTAACAGACTTTAAACCACTTATAAAAAAAATTTCCCAGACACTGCCAATCTGCGTACTAGTCGCTTTAAAAATCATATCTTGAGTTTAAAAACTCAGAATCCAGTTCCGTAAATTTTCCCTCAAACTAGACTCATATGTCCATCTACATATTTTTTTCTAGAATTTTTGGTTGGGCCAATTAGTACAGTTTATTAGTCAAACTCTCCCATGTTACAGGGATCGACTACACTGACCTTTGCTCATTACAACTTGGATATCTCCCTACACAGAGCTTCAATACTGATGTCGTTTGTTTCTATAGAGACTAGACTCAGAGAGGAATCTATACATATATGGCATGACTCCTAATTATCTCTGGTTAATTTATAATGAATTTCCAAAGTCAGAACAGGGAATCCAGAAACCGTTCTGGCCCTGTCTCACGAGAACCTGAATATCTCTTAACATACTGTCCATATGATCGTTTCGTTACTTTCCTATGAAAATAGATTCATCAAGGTTCGTTTACATAATTTATTAACTATTTAATTCCATTCCTACTATTTTTAGTGATTTTCCAAATCTACATCACTGCTGCTGTCAGCATCTGCCTTTAAGGTAGACTTTACCTATTTCATAGTTTCCATGATTCAACTAGCCCTTTTAGCATAAATAGCACAATTTATGATAGTGATTAACCATTCCCATGGCCAATCCTTGTTAAGCATATCCACACCTCTCAATAACCATATCCATACCAAATGATTATAACATTATACTCAAACATATTTAAGCCATTTTCGCATGGCTAACCAAAATTATACAAGTCCAAAGGGTCCATGACCCACAACAAAAGGGTAGTCCTATACATGCCATATCCAGAGTTCAACTAAAAGAGTACCAAAAGGGCTTTGATAGTGTGGATGACTTCGACTTCGATGATCCCGAATCCGATATCTAACGAACAAATCTATAAAACAGAGAGCCAAAGCAACGGGGTAAGCATTTTAAAGCTTAGTAAGTTTCAAGTAATAAAATCGGCTTTGACTAAAGTATTACATTCACATAGCTAAATGGATCACTTTATTAATACACATTCTCATACACATCCTTACTTCACACTTCGTCAACATATACACACAAGGTATTAACCTATCTAAAAGTCGAAAGTTCGTTAGTCGATTGAACGAATACTATTAAAAACGAATCGACTTTTCCGATGCATACGAACACATACCTTATCGTTTGGGTTTTCTTCGAGCGTTTTAATTGAATTTATTACAGCACAACATGCTCACCTTCGAACCCAAGTTTCTTTGGAATTTAGCCGGATATAACCACAAGCACAAATGCCTTCGGGTCTTAGCCCGGATATATCAACTCGCACAAATGCCTTCGGGTTTTAGCCCGGATAAAATCACTAGCACAATTGCCTTCGGGTCTTAACCCGGGTATAGCAACTCGCACAAATGCCTTCGGGTCTTAGCCCGGATAAAATCACTAGCACAATTGCCTTCGGGACTTAGCCCGGATATCATTCAAATGCTCATGCACACATATATCAACAATCATGACACATCCATATTTCATTTTCGTTACTAAGGCTCAACACAAAGCATTTATTTAACCTTTCCAATTTCGGCTCAATAGCCACACACAAAGAGCATGATTTCAATTGGCTTTATAACATAGTCTCTATGCACATTCGGCTATCCGTCATAGTATGACTAATCATTTCAATATAATTCAAGTAGGGTCATTACTCGAAGACTTACCTCGGATGTTGTCGAACAACTTTAATGGCTATTCAATTACTTTTTCCTTCCCTTTATCGGTTCTAGTTCCCCTTTGCTCTTGAGCTTAAAGAATACAAATAGGAGTATTCAATATTTAAACCAATAATATGAATTTATTAATCACATTCGGCAATCACATATCATTAAATTTTCAAACCAAAATATCATTATATGACCACATATACACATATCCATATACTTAAGCTCAATAATTATAATATAATATCACGTACTCACTTTAAGTATATTGCCGAATATACTTAATCATACATACACCTAACCAAAATAATTTCTAAAATCTTTATATCATTTATACACTAAGCCGAATACTCTTACCAAGTTCACCTATATTCTTCAACAAATTCTTCATTGATCAAACACATATTCGGCTAAAGAAGTGGCAATTTTAGCAACTTTTGATTTAATACTTAATCAATTATAATACATCTAGATATTCTTTTCATATTATTAACTCAAATCACATACATTATTTAATATAACATTTTCACCTTCGGCATTAGTATCAACCATAATAGCCGATTCTTCCTACTTTGTACCCATGCATCTATTTGATCCTTAGTTAGTTCAAACACTCACACACTAAGATTCATCCAATTTTAACAAGAAATAAAATCCTTAATCCTCAAACTACCATGGCCGAATGTTATAACCCAAGCCACATATATTGTTCCTCAAGGCCCTTCAAGGACCACATTCGGCACCTCCTTAATAACAACCCAAATTTCAACCTTCAAGAAAGAAGAAAAAAAATATATGTGCTAAGAGCTTCAAACTACTTGGCCAAATATCAAACCTCCTAACAATCAAAACTTAAGCCATGGAATGATTAGAACTTGAACTAACCACCTTCTTTATACAAAATTTTCTAAGAATTTCAAGGTACTTACCTCTTCTTAATCCTCATCCAAACCGAACATAAAGCAAGAGAACTCTTTCTTCTTCCTTTGATTTTTCGGTCAAGAAGAACAAAGAGGATGAAGCCTTTTTTTTTCTTCTAGTTTCGGCAAAAATGGGGGAGCAAGGATGAAACAACTTTGGTTTCTCCTCCCACTCCCCTCATATTTTATTGTTCTTAACACAACATGTTGTCATAAACTTTTCATAATATGCTTTACCCATCACAATTTGTCTATCCACCTTGTCATGGCCGGCCACTACTATTTAGGGGGGAATTTGACATGCAAGTCCCCCCTTTTTATTTCATGCACTAATAGGTCCTTATGCTTTGACCTATCACATTTCAAAATTTTCTCACATAAGTCCTATTTACTAAAATTCACTTACAATTAAACAAAATTCAAACACGAAATTTTCACACATGCACATGTACATATAATGAGCATCAATTGTGACGGTTAATTATTTTTATGACTCGGTTTAGCGGTCCCGAAACCACTTCCCGACTAGGGTCAATTTTGGGCTGTCACAGAGTTAAAAGAGTTGAAAGCTCAGTTGCAAGAGTTGACGGATAGGGGTTTCGCTCGACCAAGTTTCTCACCTTGGGGTGCACCAGTATTGTTTGTGAAAAAGAAGGACGGAACCATGAGGTTGTGCATCGACTATCGTCAGCTGAATAAGGTGACAATAAAGAATAAATATCCGATACCGCGCATTGACGATTTGTTTGATCAACTAAAGTGAGCCTCAGTGTTTTCAAAGATAGATTTGAGATTGGGTTATTATCAGTTGCGAATTCGAGATTCGGATATACCCAAAATTGCTTTCAGAACGAGATACGGTCACTACAAATTCTTAGTGATGCCGTTTGGGCTCACTAATGCCCCCGCGGTATTTATGGATTTGATGAATCGGATCTTCAGACCGTATTTGGATCGATTTGTAGTTGTGTTTATCGATGATATTTTGGTCTATTCAAAAAATGAAACCGATCATGCTGAACACCTGGGATTAGTGTTGCAAACTTTACGGGATAAGCAATTATATGCTAAGTTCAGTAAGTGTGAGTTCTGGTTAAGAGAGGTTAGCTTCTTGGGTCATGTGGTGTCTGCATCGGGTATTCGAGTTGATCCGAACAAAATTTCAGCCATACTTAACTGGAAGCCTCCGAGAAATATTATTGAGGTTCGGAGCTTTTTGGGACTTGCCGGTTACTACCGACGGTTTGTAAAAGGTTTCTCGATGATAGCCACACCAATGACGAAACTACTTCAGAAAGATGTTAAGTTTGAATGGACAGAAAAGTGTCAGAAAAGTTTCGATCAATTGAAAACTCATTTGACGGAAGCTCCAGTACTAGTGCAGCCCGAATCAGGCAAGGAGTTCGTCATTTACAGTGATGCATCCTTACTTGGGTTGGGTTGTGTATTGATGCAAGAAGGTCGAGTTGTAGCTTATGCGTCAAGGCAACTGAAGCCACATGAGAAAAATTATCCAACCCATGATCTCGAATTAGCTGCCATCGTATTCACTTTGAAAATATGGCGACATTACTTATTTGGTGAGAAGTGCCATGTATATTCAGATCACAAAAGTCTCAAATATTTGATGACTCAAAGAGACTTGAATCTGCGACAAAGGCGTTGGCTTGAGTTGTTGAAAGATTATGAGTTTGTCATTGATTATCACCCGGGAAAGGCTAATGTGGTTGCGGATACCTTAAGCCGAAAATCACTGTTTTCTTTACGAGCGATGAATTTACACTTGTCTGTTCTACCCGACAATGTGTTAGTAGCTAAATTAAAGGCCAAACCATTGTTGATTCATCAAATTCGTGAAGCTCAGAAAGTCGATGATGAATTGGTTGCAAAACGGGCTGAATGTGTTTCGAATATGGAATCAGAGTTTCAAATTGATGATGACGATTGTTTGAGGTTCAGAAATCGTTTGTGTGTTCCAAGAAGTTCAGAACTTATTTCGATGATTCTGAACGAAGCTCATTGTAGCCGAATGTCAATTCACCCGGGGAGTACGAAAATGTACAACGATCTGAGACGTCAGTTTTGGTGGCATGGTATGAAACGAGACATTTCCGATTTTGTTTCGAAGTGTTTAATATGTCAGCAAGTGAAGGCAGAACATCAAGTGCCTACGGGTTTACTTCAACCGATCATGATACCCGAATGGAAATGGGATCGAGTCACGATGGATTTTGTATCTGGTTTGCCAGTATCGGCAAGTAAGAAAGATGCGATTTGGGTTGTTCTTGATAGACTGACTAAGTCGGCTCACTTTATCCCCATACGTATGGATTTTTCATTGGATAAACTAGCTGAATTGTATGTTTCTCAGATTGTGAGATTACACGGGGTACCTATTTCTATTGTGTCGGACAGAGATCCGAGATTCACCTCGAGATTTTGGAAGAAATTGCAAGAAGCTTTGGGTACCAAGCTGCATTTTAGCACTGCTTTTCATCCCCAAACCGATGGTCAATCCGAGCGGATAATTCAGATACTCGAGGATATGTTGAGATATTGCATCCTTGAGTTTAGTGGTTCATGGGA
This sequence comes from Gossypium hirsutum, assembly GCF_007990345.1. Taxonomy (NCBI): domain Eukaryota; kingdom Viridiplantae; phylum Streptophyta; class Magnoliopsida; order Malvales; family Malvaceae; genus Gossypium; species Gossypium hirsutum. Next base: position 50,868,125 of record NC_053425.1, on the reverse strand, counting down.
ACGGTATTTACCTTTGATTGAATTCGCTTACAACAATAGTTTTCAATCAAGCATTAAGATGACACCTTATGAGGCTTTGTACGGTCGTAAATGCCGTACACCGTTTTTTTGGACCGAACTCGGTGAGAGTAAAATTTTCGGAGTTGATTTGATTAAAGATGCTGAACAGAAAGTAAAAATAATTCGTGAGAGTCTGAAGGTAGCATCAGATCGTCAGAAGTCGTACGCCGATTTAAAGCGAAGAGATATTGAGTATCAAGCGGGAGACAAAGTGTTTCTTAAGGTTTCACCTTGGAAAAAGATACTCAGATTTGGCCGTAAGGGCAAACTGAGTCCGAGGTTCATTGGGCCATATGAAATATCCGAACGAGTCGGTCAAGTTGCGTATAGATTGATTTTACCCCCTGAACTCGGAAAGATTCACGACGTCTTTCATGTTTCGATGCTTCGACATTATAGATCCGATCCATCGCACATAATTAATCTATCAGAGGTTGAAATTCAGTCCGATATGAGTTATGAAGAAGAACTAATTCGTATCCTAGCTCGTGAAGTGAAAGAGTTACGAAACAAAAAGGTTCCTTTAGTGAAAGTGTTATGGCTCAAACATGGGATGGAAGAAGCTACTTGGGAACCCGAGAACTCTATGAAAGAACGATACCCAAACCTATTTACCGGTAAGATTTTCGGGGATGAAAATTTCTTAAAGTGGGGGAGAGTTGTGACAGCCCTAAATTGACCCTAGTCGGAAAGTGGTTTCGGGACCACTAAACCGAGTCATAAAAATAATTAACCGTCATAGGTTATGCTTATTATATGTATATATGCATGTGTGAAAATTTCATGTTTGAATTTTGTTAATTGTAAGTGAATTTTATTAAATAGGACTTATGTGAGAAAATTTAGAAATGTGCTAGGCAAATGTAAAGTGGCCTATTAATGCATGTTATGAAAATGATGGGTTTGCATGTCAAATTACCCAAAATTTGAGCTAGTAGCCGGCCATGCTATGGGGTGAAACATGTTGTGAACATGTTGTGTTAGTGTGTTATGTTAGAAAGAATAAAATAAAGGGTTAGTAATTAAGTAATGAAAAGGGAGGGGTGATGAAAACAAAGTTGTCTCATCCATGCCCCCCCTCCATTTTGCCGTACCTAGAAGAAGAAAAAGAAAAAAAAAGGCTTCATCCTCTTTGTTCTTCTTGACCGAAAAAAAATCAAAGGAAGAAGAAAGAGTTCTCTTGCTTCATGTTCGGTTTGGATGAGGATTAGGAAGAGGTAAGTACCTTGAAATTCTTGGAAAATTTTGTATAAAGAAGGTGGTTAGTTCAAGTTCTAATCATTCCATGGCTTAAGTTTTGATTGTTAGGAGGTTTGATATTCAGCCAAGTAGTTTGAAGCTCTTAGCACATATATTTTTTTCTTCTTTCGTGAAGATTGAAATTTGGGTTGTTATTAAGGAGGTGCCGAATGTGGTCATTGAAGGGCCTTGAGGAACAATATATGTGGCTTGGGTTATAACATTCGGCCATGGTAGAAAATGGAAGTGATAGATGGTTGTTAATTGTGATGGTTTAAGAAAATTGTAAGTAGTTTGAATAAATGAACAATAATAATAACAAATCATCTAGTGAATTGGTGTAGTTGCCGAATTTAAACTAGGAAGTTATTGAGTAATGTGTGTGTTTTAAGTGATAGAATTGAGTGAATGCTTGGAATGTGATATGTATGAATTATGTGTATTAGCCGAGTTTTGAACTTGAAACAAATGGTATGTAGTCAATACAAGTAACCATATTTGTAGGAAGTATTAAGCATGTAATTCGCCTCAACATAGACATGCATATTCGGCCACATGAGGTAGATTTGTGTTGTATGTATTCGGTTAGAGGCAAGCACATTGATGCTTTTATCTTGACTTAGATAATCGGCTCAAGGAAAATTTGTTAAAATGTTTAGTCAATTGATATTAGGTTAATGATGTGTGTATTCGGTCATCAAGGTGCACATGAGGAAATGTTAGATTAATTGTATTAAATTGCTCAATGTGATTAAAAATGCGTATGACCATTTTGTAATTGAGCTAAAGGTGGCCATATGACCTATCAAACTCCTTGTCATATTCGGCCATAAGCTAGCATAATGAGACTTTAATAAGTTGAATTTGTTTGAATTAGCTCAAGAGCTTAGAGGACCAAAGTTGGATAAGGGAAAGGAAAAAGTGATTGAATAGCCGCCGAAATCGTTCGACAACATCCGAGGTAAGTTTTCGAGTAATGAAACTTAGATTATGATTCGATTAGATCAGGTTTTAAGCAAATTAATATCATGCTCTTGTATGTAGCTATTGAGCCGAAAATGATAATGCTTGATAAGTGACTTGTGTTTGAATTCTAGTTATGAAAATGAAATATAGATGTGTCATGAATTACTGATATGTGCATGGATATTCGGATGGTAACCGGGCTAAGTCCCGAAGGCATTTGTGCTAGTGACTAATTCTGGGCTAAGCTCCGAAGGCATTTGTGCGAGTTACTATATACGGGCTAAGTCCCGAAGGCATTTGTGCGAGTTACTATAACCGGGATAAGTCCCGAAGGCATTTGAGCAAGTAGTTATATTCGGCAAAATCCCAAAGATGCTTGAGTTTGGAAGTGAGCGATCTTGCTGTAAATTTCAATTAATACGCTCATAAAAATCCAAACGATGAGGTATGTTTCGTATATGCATCGAAAAAGTCGATTCGTTTTAAATAGTATTCGTTCAATTGATTAACGAATTTTTGGCCTTTAGTGAGGTTTGATACCTTGTGAATGAATATATTGATTGAAGCGTGAAGTAAGTATGTTTATGAGAATGTGCATATATGAAGTTATCCATTTAGCCATATGAATGTTATACCTTAGCCGAAACTAATTTCATTATTTTTCTTTGATTCTCTGTTTTATAGATTTTGGTTCGTCAGCTATCGGGCTCGGGATTGTCGAAGTCGAAGTCGTCCACACTATCAAAGCCCTTTTGGTACACTTTTGGTTGAACTCTGAAAATGGCATGTATAAGACTACCCTTTTTGTCGTTGGTCATGTACCCTTTGGTTTTGTATAAATTTGGATAGCCATGCGAAAATGACTTATATATATATACTTTGAGCATAGCATTATAATCGTTTTGTATGTTGTTCATTGAGGGGTATGGAAATGTTTGGTAACAATTAGCCATTGGAATGGTTAATCAAGATCATTTTGGTGCTTTGTATGACAAATTCTAGTTGATTCATGGAAAACCATGAAATAGGTAAAGTTCACCTTAAAAACAGATGCTGACAGCAGCAGTGGTGTGGATTTGAAAAATCACTAAAAATAGTAGGAATGGAATTAAATAGTGAATAAATTATGTAATCGAACCTTGATGAATCTACTTTCATATGGAAGAAACGAAATGATCATATGAGTCGTATTTTAGGAGATATTTAAGTTTTTGTAGAACAGGGCCAGAGCAATTTCTGGATCCCCTGATCTGACTTTGGTAATTCACTATAAATTAACCAGAGATAATTAGAGTTCATGCAATACATTTATAGATTCCTTTTTGAGTGTAGTTTCGTTAGAAATAAACGGCATAAGTAATGAAGCTTTGTACAGGAAGATACATAAGTTGTAATGCATGAAGGTCAGTGCAGTCGAACCCTGAAACAGGGGAGACTTTAACTAATAAACTGTACTAATTTGCTTGACCAAAAATTCTAGAAATAAATTTGTAGATGTATATATGAGTATAGTTTCAGGTAAAATTTACAAAACTGGTTTTCGAGTTTTGGAACTCAAGATAGGATTTTTAAGGTAACAATGACGCAGTTAGCCAGCTTGTCTGGAAAATTTTTTGTTTGGACTGTGAAAATCAATGAAATAAGTCCGTAAATACCTCGTGTTCAACTCCAGAAACGGTCTCGGATACGGGGTGTTACAACAGCTCTGTCGGGATCCATTTACTTTATGAAAACACATTTCAAATGTCAGAAGTCATCACACTATCGCAGTATATAATTATGTCATGTATAGCTACACTCACACAAGCTACGTTAGTCCTAGAACCGACTAAATCGTAGCTCTAATACCAATAAAATGTAACACTCCTAACCCATATCTGTCGCCGGATTAGAGTTACAAGATATTACCAGTCAAAAACACAATTTTAAACGATCATGTACACACCCTTATATTAACTTTTAAAAATAAACAATCGTTAATTAATTTCAATAGTCGATTTAATTACTAATACCATAGAGCTGAATATACATTTAATTCAAACTCATAATACATGCATATATACAGACTTCATTAAACTTTAGTCACATACTGTAACCATATGCAATTGGATTACACAAAATGTGCTACTTATTATCATTTGAGCAAAATCATATCAAATTCGGCATTCATTTAATATTAAGTTAAACGCTTAATCACCGCATAAAACACATATAATTATTATAATTTATTATTGTACATGCCATTATTCACCTAGTCATTCTCCAAGACAAGTTCGTTCTTAACTATTACTCACTCACAGTTCAAATCAATTAACTTACAATTCTATATACTTCAAATGTTTAAATCATTATATATATTATATAATATAATATACCAACATTTAATATGCTACAGTTGGATACAAACATACTATAACCACCTATGTTAATCACATTTACTGAACTACGATATAACATAAATTAATGATTCCATATAACATACCCAACTTGTCACTATTGGATCGAAACATTAATTAGCTACCACAACCGAATTTAAACAGCTTAAACCCATCCAAAAACATGCATGCATGATTCAACTAGTTGATCGAAAATACTTATTAACTAAAGGAGATTATTTCTATAATTTCGAAACATTAACCACATATAGACATATACAGAACGTAAATATTACATACTATGTATCAAATATATTAAGTCAATTTATCATATACAAAAATATTTATACAAGCAATGCTAAGTTACAAATAAATCATAACCTTCTTATTCAATTCCATCTTATAACCGAATATACCAATATATTATTGAAATAGTTTCAAACTAATTCATGTATGTTTACCTATTCAAAACCTTGACCGAATCAGTTTAACATGCTATGAAAATGTATACACACAATGATCATTACACCATCCATTTCTAAATTTACCAACCATTATCAAACCATTACTAACACATATAGCGTCTATCATATGAATCATTCTTGCTTAGCATATTGCATTATAACCAAAAGTAAACTAAAACCATAATCCAAAAACACAACCAAAATTATCAAAACCAAGATCACAAAACATTATAACTAAGCCCACAAAAAATCAAACCTAAACATAAAAAGCAAGCCATTTTCGCATGGCTAATATACAAACATATTCAAAATAATTAATCCCAAAGCTAGTCTATACATGCCATAATTTAAGTTTAGCTTATAAGGTACCAAAATAGTAGATAGTGCGATCAATTTGGTTGACTATAACACCTGTAATCTGTATCTGTCATCAGAACAGGATCATAAGGCATTACAGAATGGAACACAATTTCGAATAATTAAATAAAACATTTATATAATCGCATGAATATTTCTCGAAAATTGACTAAGATTTAAATCAAAAGCTATTACAACTCTTAATTTGAACATTTCATATCATCGATATATTTGGGTATATCGTTCACATGTGTTAATAGCATACATATCACAAGAACAATTTCATATATGTGGCACAAGTAAAATAATAGTTGATACGAATCTCTAATATATATATATCACACATCATTACCAAATAATATTAACTTTCGGTTACAAATAAACTCCATTTTCTAGTCCATTCGACTAATATAAATGATTTATACAAATTGCGAACTTATATATATATGACCAGTACATTTACATAAATAATCACACTTATGAAGATTTAAACGCACATATTTCTATATGGTTGATATTGTAATATGCATTACTAAATTCATGCGTATCACATCAACATTACTGCAATCATATTTAAATGGAAGTACACATGCATGACTTTAATTAAACCCAACATATTATATGCCCATCTCATATATTAGAATTCCTACTAATTAAATCATATATAGTCTATTTCTAAATTTTCATGAACATAAATGCCGAAATACAATTGAACAAAACACCTCATTCAAGTTGATCAACTATCCAATCATGAAAACAATTATCCACAAACCATTCGTACATTTACATTTTACGAAATAAATAATATATCATTATGAGCTTTAACCCTTTTCAAAATCCAATCTTGAATCCAAAAAAAAATACCAAGCCATAAGTATTACCCTATTAAATAAAAAACATTTTTTTACTAAGTTCATGAGCATATTTCACCTATGAATTATCATAGTCGAAACAACCACAAACCTTTTAAAACCACTGCTCCTTGTCCAAACATCCAACATTTACCTCATATAATGAGCATACACAACATGCAACTTATAACCATAATTAACATAGAACATGCCCATCATATTTAAATTCAAACATATTAATTAGCCAATTTCGCATGGCTTTATACACAACCAAAATTCATCATCCCAAAACACACTTTAGCCTATACATGCCATAATTCGAATTTAACTTATAAAGGTACCCAAAATAGTAGATAGTGTGATGAACTTCACAGACGATCCCCGAGCTTGTAACTTGATTTTCAAAATCTATAAAACAAACAAATATGCACACAGTAAGCTATTATAGCTTAGTAAGTCATAAGCAAATAGTAGACCTAACAAAGTATTTAACTCAATTAGGCTAACCAATATTTATAGTAACTATACACCATTAGTTCAACTTATTACTTGAAAATATATCTATATATATATACATTCGTACATGAACATCATCTTGGCCGAATAGTCAAATAACCAAATTGTCTATTTATCAGACAACTTTCCAACAACTTGTTTTTACCTTATCGAATACACATATTCCTTTATATACAAGTTCAAGAGTCAAAATATCACAATAAGTAATTACATTCCTTACTTGGCCGAATACTCACCTGAACAATTAAGCATATTAATAGTCAACTTCCCAACACAACTAGTTATAACATAATCATGCCTATATAAACTTTTTATTCATTAGTTCGAAAATCATAACATAATATCACACATTTATATATCACCATCAAGGCCAATCACCCTTAATCACACACTTACACATAATTACGAATCATTTCATGATACTCAACTTATATAACTACAGAACCGAATACACATATATACCTCACTTAAATTCATTATCATCGATTATACATGAATAAAACTAATATCAAGTACAAACTTACCTTATCATTAATAGTCAATAGACTAATTCGTACTTGACCGTTTAACTCATATTTCATACTCGTACACAATTTACCTTTGCCCGATAAACCATTCAGAATTGGATAGGACACTCGGATAATCACATCAATTGTACAAAGCCAACATCCCAAACGTGGTCTTACATGTAGCCACATATCGATGACACTGTCCCAGACAGGATCTTACTCGTAAACACATATCAGAATTACAAATCGATCCCATGGACTTACTTGCACACATATATCGGAATCCTATGTCATGACATATGTATCCTATCTATTCCTAAGGTTCATACAGGGCTTTCAGACGTCGTATCTAGGTCGAATCAAACTTAGAAATGTCATAGCCAAATTTAACATATTTGGCCTTAACATAATTTAAATATAACATTTCATAACAGCATGTAATTATAACATTATACTATCAATAAACACGTCTATTTGCTTATAAACTTATCTCGGACGATGCAAAATGGAGTCAGATAGCTAGTCGACAATTTTCGTTTTTCCCCGATCCAAATTCGATTTCTTTGGTTCTTGATCTAAACATATTCAAATTAAGCTCATTCAAACATATTTTCATTCAATTTAGTCCAAAAACACGTAAATGGGTAAATCACCATTTTATCCCTGACATTTACAATTTTCACAATTTAGTCCCTATTTCACAAAACACAGAATACGCAAAATTTCCCTATACTTATGTTGGGCTGAATTTTACCCACTCTCAAACAAGTCCATATATTCAATTTATTTCACATTTTAGTCTCTCAAATTATTATTTTTTCAATTAAGTCCTAATTACTCAAAATCATAAAAAAATCCAATACGAAACATGTTAATCTAAAACATATCTTTCATTTTTCATCATCAAACAACAAAAATCACAAGTTATCAACAATGGCACAACTCAAAATATTCATCAAAATAAAAAAATTAAAGCATGGATTTTGTAGTACTCGAAGCAACGATCTCAAAAACGTAGAAATTATAAAAAACTGAGCTAAACTCGTACCTTAATCAAGCTTGAATACTACCGAACCCTAACTTGTTTTTCTTTTTCTTTCTTCTTTAAGTTTCAGCCAAGAGAAAAAGGTAATATGAAAACCTTATTTTAATTTGATATAAGTTATAAGATACAATAACATATAATAACATTTTATTTAATTACTTATTTAACCTTAATAATATTATAACAAAGCTATATAACATATGCCTAGTACCGTCCACTTATTCTTTTAATGGGTAAATTGCAACTTTAAGGCTTCCATTTAAAAATCCAAGTACAATTTAGCCCTTTTTAGAAATCCACTAAATTTTCATTTTACGCGATTAAGTCCTTTTATTTAATCGGACACCTAAATGACAAAATTAAATCACGAAATTTTCACAGATATAAATTCACACAAAATAAACACAGAAAATAAATTTTAATTATTTTTCTGACTCGGATTCGTGGTCCCGAAACCACCGTTCCGATTAGGGTCTAAATCGGGCTGTTACACTGACAGTCCCCGAGCTTGTGGCTTGACTCCAAAATCTATAAAACAGAGTAACATAACACACAGAGTAAGCTATCATAGCTTAGCAAGCCATAAGCAAATAAACAATCTAGTAATATAACCAATTCATTTTAAATTTAACCGAATTATACTAGAATAAGTATGCTTAGTCTCAACCAACACATTTTAAATATACTAGAATAAGTATGCTTAGTCTCAACCAACCAATTTCATACATGATATTTCGTTTTTATACAAAATTCCAACCTTGGCTGAATGCCTATATAACCAATATAAGTAATTCACATTTCACTTACAAAGCCAAGATATCATTAAATAATCAAACATACTTATACTCATAAACACCACTCAAGCATCATAATATATCATCATGTACACATTACCTAAATGGCCGAATACACATGGTTACATCAATAAACATATCACATATCATTTCGAAGACAATCACAATATATATATACTTTATCAAGTTCAATTACAATTTTATAATTACACATTCCATATTTACCTTATAAGTCATTTGTATCAAACATTAAATACTTACTTACCTTACCTTGAATAGGTAACAAGTTAATCCATACCTGGCATATAGCTCATTTTACACATTCAAACATAGCTTATCTTTGCCCAACGAACCATTCAGAATCGGATAGGACACTCGGATAATCACACAAATCGTACAATGCCAACGTCCCAGACGTGGTCTTACATGTAGCCACATATCGATGCCACTGTCCCAGATAGGGTCTTACTCGTACACACATATCGAAATCACATATCGATGTCATGGTCTTACTCGCACACATATATCGGAATCCTATGTCATGACATATGTATCCTAACTATTCCTAAGGTTCATACAGGACTTTCGGACGTCGTAACTCGGTCGAAACGATTGCATGGACATAGTTAACATGCTTACACATTCAGCATTAGCACATATTAATTCATATATTTCATATCAGCATGTACACTTTACATTTAATTAAAATTAAGTATGTCTATTTGCTTATAAATTACCTCGGACAACGAAAAATCGGTACGGATCGACTAGTCGACAACTTTCATTTTTCCTCGATCCAAATCCGATTTCTTTGGTTCTTGATCTAAACATATTCATATTAAGCTCATTCAAACATTTTTTCATTCAATTTAGTCCAAAAACACATAAATAGGAAAATTACCATTTTACCCTTGACATTTACAATTTTTACAATTTAGTCCCTATTGCACAAAACACAAAATATTCAAAATTTCAAGATACCCAGTTTGGCCGAATATTTCTAGTGTTCATACAGGCCCATATATTTCATTTATTTCACATTTTAAATTATTATTTTTGAAATTTAGTCCTAATTACTCAAAATCATAGAAAACTCTAATACAAAATATGTTAATCTAAAACATATCTTTCATATTTCATCATCAAACAACAAAAATCACAAACTATCAACAATGGAATAACTCAAAATATTCATCAAAATAAAAAATTAAAGCTTGGGTCTTGAAGATTACTAAGCAACGATCTCAAAAACGTAGAAATTATCAAAAACTGAACAAAAGCGAACCTTGATTGAGCTTGGCAAAGTGCCGAACCCTAGCTCTTGTTCTTTCTTTTTCTTTTGTTTATATTCGATGCAAGAACAAAGAAAATAATATTATTATGGCTTATTTTATGATATATTAACATATACATTAACTTATTACTAATTTACCTAATTAACCTTAATGAAATAATAATAAAATTATTTAACATATGTTCATTACCGTCTAAACATCATGTTAATGGAATATTTTCAACATAAATACCCCAAATTAGGAAACCATTAGTAATTCGGCCCTTATACAAGTTACCACCTAATTTTTATTTTACGCGATTAAGTCCTTTTATTTAATCGGACACTCAAACAAAAAAATTGAATCACGAAAATTTCACAAATATAAATTCACACAAAATAAACACAGAAAATAATTTTTAAATTTTTTTCTGACTCGAATTCGTAGTCCCGAAACAACCGTTCTAATTAGGGTCTAAATCGGGTTGTTACAAGAGCACCATTAGCAGAAGCGTCAACTACCATCCTCGTGTGGGCATTGAGACCATTATAAAACGTCTTAAGTTGGATGCAATGTTGAGGACACTTCCGTAATAATTCTTTGTACCTTTCCCATGCCTCATACAAGGACTCATCATCCATTTATTGGAAAGTAGTGATCTCGTTCCTTAACTTAGCATTCTTGCTAGGTGGGAAATACTTCATGGGGAATCTTTCTGCTAAGTCTTGCCATGTGGAAATTGAATTTGGTGGCAATGAGTTCAACTAGGCTCGGGCTCTGTCCTTTAGTGAATATAGGAATAGCTTCAATCGTAATGCATCTTCGGGTACTCCAACTAACTCGAAAGAATCATTCATCTCTATAAACAGTCTTAAGTGAAGATGAGGATCTTCAGTAGGCATTCCATTGAATTGGTCCACTATCTGAAGCATTTGGAACATGACTGGCTTCGATTTTGGGTCTTCTAATACCCCAATTAAGATCATGAAACATTGACATAGCATACTGTCTTAAAGCTCTATCCCTATCATCAGCAATAAGGATAGGATTTTGAGCAGGGTTTGCTCAAATCACCCGGGGAGTACGAAAATGTACAACGATCTGAGACGTCAGTTTTGGTGGCATGGTATGAAACGAGACATTTCCGATTTTGTTTCGAAGTGTTTAATATGTCAGCAAGTGAAGGCGGAACATCAAGTGCCTACAGGTTTACTTCAGCCGATCATGATACCTGAATGGAAATGGGATCGAGTCATGATGGATTTTGTATCTGGGTTGCCAGTGTCGGCAAGTAAGAAGGATACAATTTGGGTTGTTGTCGATAGACTGACTAAGTCGGCTCATTTTATCCCCGTACGTACGGATTTTTCATTGGATAAACTGGCTGAATTGTATGTTTCTCAGATTGTGAGATTACACGGGGTACCAATTTCTATTGTGTCGGATAGAGATTCGAGATTCACCTCACGATTTTGGAAGAAATTGCAAGAAGCTTTGGGCACCAAGTTGCATTTTAGCACCGCTTTTCACCCCCAAACCGATGGTCAATCCGAGCGGATAATTCAAATACTCGAGGATATCTTGAGATGCTGCATCCTTGAGTTTAGTGGTTCATGGGAACGGTATTTGCCTTTGATTGAATTTGCTTACAACAATAGTTTTCAGTCAAGTATTAAGATGACACCTTACGAGGCTTTGTACGGTCGAAAATGCCGTACGCCATTGTTTTGGATCGAGCTCGGTGAAAGTAAAATTTTCGGGGTGGATTTGATTAAAAATGCTGAACAAAAAGTAAGAATAATTCGTGAGAGTCTAAAGGCAGCATCAGAACGTCAGAAGTCATACGCGGATTTAAAACAAGGAGATATTGAGTATCAGGTGGGAGACAAAGTGTTTCTTAAGGTGTCGCCTTGGAAAAAGATACTCAGATTTGGCTGTAAGGGCAAATTGAGTCCGAGATTCATTGGGCCGTATGAGATCTCCGAATGAGTTGGCCCAGTTGCATATAGGTTGCTTTTACCCCCTGAACTCGAAAGGATCCACAATGTTTTTCAAGTTTCGATGCTTCGACGTTACAGATTTGATCCTTCACACGTAATAAACCCCTCCGAGGTCAAAATTCAAGCTGATATGAGTTATGAAGAAGAACTGATTCGTAACCTAGCTCGTGAAGTGAAAGAGTTGCGAAACAAAAGGGTTCTGTTAGTGAAAGTGTTATGGCTCAAACACGGAATGGAAGAAGCTACTTGGGAACCTGAGAACTCTATGAAAGAACGATACCCAAACCTAATTACCGGTAAGATTTTCGGTGACGAAAATTTCTTAAGTGGGGGAGAGTTGTGACAGCCCTAAATTGACCCTAGTCGGAAAGTGGTTTCGGGACCACTAAACCGAGACATAAAAAAATAATTAACCGTCCTAGTTGATGCTCATTATATGTACTTATGCATGTGTGAAAATTTCATGTTTGAATTTTGTTAATTGTAAGTGAATTTTAGTAAATAGGACTTATGTGAGAAAATTTAGAAATGTGCTAGGCAAATGTAAAGTGGCCTATTAATGCATGTTATAGAAATGGTGGGTTTGCATGTCAAATTGCCCAATATTTGAGCTAGTGGCTGGCCATGCTATGAGTGGAAACATGTCACAAACATGTTATGTTAGTGATGTATGTTAGGAACAATAAAATAAGGAGTATGGGTAATAAAGAAATGGAAAAAGGAAAGAATGTGTGTGATTGTTCCTTCCCCTCCCCATTGCCGTGAATGTAAGAAAGAAAACAAAAAAAAAGTGTCCATCTTTTTTTCATTTCTCTTGGCCGAATGTTCTAAGGAAGAAAGAAAAACAAGTTGTGTTCTTTGGTTCTTCTTGGCCGAATTGAAAGGAAGAAGAAGGGAGTGAAGCAATCGGTCATCTTAGGTCACTATTAAGGTAAGGAAGTTTGTACTAGCTCTTGAAATTTTAGTTGATATTGAGTGAGTTATCAAGAGATTTTTGTAAACCATGTTGAAATTTTGATTTTGGGGGTGAGTATGGTTTTCGGCTATAAAAGATTAATAAGGGTGATGGTTGTGTTTCATGCTAAAGTTAGATGAATAATGGTAGTTTGCTTACATCTTGATATCTATGAGTTCCTTTCTTAGTTCTACCATAGACCCACGAAGTATATGTTTATTTGGTGTTGTTGGAGGTTTATGATAGAAGCTAATGAGTGAGAGTTTGATAGGTACTATGAGGTTAAACTTCATGAGATTGTAAGCTTGTAAGTTGGATGATGAAATTCATGCTTTGTGAAGGTAAATGGTGTAGAAGGAGCATTCGGCCATGAAAAAAAAAAGAAAATTTATGATGAATTAAGTTGGAAGCTATTATAATGTACTTGTGCATTCGGGTATGGGATGAAAATATATGAGATGGTTATAATCAGCCTTGTGATTCGGCTCTTGCATATATATATTTGCACATGATGTATTGGTATGATATATATATATCATCTCAAGGTATATGTTTATATATGGTGGTGTTTTAGTTATGGAGTAAATGATGGATGCGTATTGAGTTATAATATGTAATGCATTAGTTAGTCAAATGTATGTCATTTATATGTGGTACTAAGTATATAATTGGCCTCAACATAGACATGCATATTCGGCCACATGAGATGGATTGGCGTTGCATGTATTCGGTTAGAGGCAAGCATATTGATGCTTTTATCTTGGCTTAGACAATCGGCTAAAAGGAAGTGTGGGATAATATGTCGGGTTGATTCATGATTTCATATGTATGTGACTTTAATGTCTAATGAATATATATGGGCTAAGTACCTTGAGTTCCTCTTTTCGATGCTCAAATGATTAAATCAATTTATTTGTTAAATTAAGCTCAAGAGCAAAGGGGAACTAGATCCGATAAAGGGAAGGAAAAAGTGGTCGAATAGCCATCGAAATCGTTCGACGACATCCGAGGTAAGTTTTTGAGTAATAGAACTTAGATTATGATTTGATTAGATCATGTTTTAAGCAAATCAAAATCATGCTCTTTGTATGTGGCTATTGAGCCGAAATTCCAAGTGTGATAAGTGTCTTGTGTTTGAGCTTTGGTAATGAAAATGAAATACGGATGTGTCATGATTTATTGATATATGTGCTTGGTTATTCGAATGATATCCGGGCTAAGTCCCGAAGGCTTTTGTGCTAAGTGACTATATCCGGACTAAGATCCGAAGGCATTTGTGCGAGTTACTAATTTCGGGCTAAGCCCGAAGGCATTGGAGCGAGTTACTAAATCCGGGTTAAGTCTCGAAGGCATTTGCGCGAGTTACTATAACTGTAACAGCCCAAAATTTACCCTAGTCGGGAAGTGGTTTCGGGACCACAAAACCGAGTTATGAAGATAATTAATTGTTATATTCTATGTTTATTATGTGTGTACATGCATATGTGGAAGTTTCATGCCTTAATTTTTCCAATTGCATGAGGAATTATTAAATAGGGATCAACATGAGACATGGTGAAAAATGATAGGTTAATTTTAAAGGGGCTTATTAGTGCATGTCAACACAAAGGTGGACTTGCATGTCAAATTGCCCAATTTTCCTTATAGTGGCCGGCCAAGGTGGGTTGATGATGGGCAAAATATTTGTTGAAATTGATATTGGGTTATGGGATTTAATAAATAAAAGAAAAGAATGAAAATGTGATGAAAAAAAAAGGGGGCTTCATTCTTGTCTTCTTGGCCGAATTGAAGGAAGGAATAGGGGCAAAGAACTTTCAGCCACTTGAATGTTTAATAAGGTTAGTATATTGTGTTAAAGTTGTGAAATTTTAGCTTGTTTTAGGTTAATTATCATGGTTCTTACTTAGACCATGCTAATTCTTTTTAAAAAACTTTGATGGATGGATGGACCATTCGGCTATGGCTATTAAAGAAGGAATTTGATTATTTCCTTTAAGTTTTGATGGATAAAGAAACAAAAGGTTGTTGATGGAAGGAGTTAATGTGTTAAGAGATTATATGAAACTTATTCATGTTTATATATGTTATATGCATTGAAAATGGTTGATGATTTTGGAAGTGATTAGATTGAATCGGCCATGGTATATCCATAAACCCGATTTATGCTTGTTATGTGGTGGAAATTAAGGGTTAAATGTATGAAATTTGGTGTATATTAACTATAGGTAATCACATACATAAGGTCAAATTTAATTTGGTATATTCGGCCATATAGGTGTATATGTTTGTGATACTATTTTTGTTAACTCTTGATAACCGATTAAGGGAGTAATATGTTGAGTTGATTCATGATGTTGTATATTAGAATCAAAAATACTCAAGACTAGGTTACCATAATAGCGATAATGCATTCGGCCTTGAAGCATTAATCGAATATGGTTAAGGTTTTGATATTTTGAACAAGGATAATTGTGAAATGGAGTGAAAACCGTTAAATTATACATAAGTATCCAGCAAGAAAATTAAACTACTAAATGTGTTTATTATAGATCAAGACATCAAAGGGAGAGAATCAAGCAAAGGCAAAGAAAAGATCATCGAGTAGCCGAGTTGGAACCGTCTTACCCAACATAAAGTAAGTCATTAAGCATATAGTTGGTATTAATTCAAATGGTCATAACGTTTATGTAATGATGCTGAATGGAATGAATAAATATATATATATGCATGTACGTATGTGGTGATGAAAGTGTTGAATGAAAAGAAAAGAGGTGAGATGTATTGAGTTGTTGATCTCGGCACTAAATGTGCGGGTATAAACATTTATGACCATGAGATTGGCGCTAAGTGTGCGGGTTTAAATTGTGCAGCACTAAGTGTGCGAATTGAATATGTAGCACTAAGTGTGCGAGTTTGACTATGTAGCACTAAGTGTGCGAGTTGACTATGTAGCACTAAGTGTGCGAGTATGATTATGTAGCACTAAGTGTGCGAGTTGATTATATAGCACTGAGTGTGCGGACTTAATAAATATTCTTGAATCATTATGGACACTAAGTGTGCGACACTATTGAGTCGATCACGGATAGCGGATCGGGTAAGTATCTTGAGTTCATGGCTAATAGGTGCTATGTTTATATTTGGAGTTGAGCTTGGTAAGTTGAACCTATGTGACAAATATACTTGAAGTCACGTTCATAAGATTTATCGTGGAATGGGTGAAAGGCTGTTTAGTTGTATGATTGTAACGAAAATAAAATGATTTATGAAAATGCCTCGAATATTCTATTGATGAGTATATGGAATGTGAATGCATGATTTGGTATGAGATTGAACCGATAGGTCGGAGGAACTATGGTATGGTTCGGTATGGATGGAGTAACTAGCCTCGTTCCATTTTGTTTCCTCTTGTGTAATGTTATTAATGGATGGTAGTGTATTGCTTATGACTTACTGAGTTATAAACTCACTCGGTGTTTCCTTGTCACCTATTCTAGGTTTCTTGGACTCGCTCTTTTTGCGTGGTCAGGCCGTCATCGAAGTCATCACACCGGATAGCAAGTTTTGGTACTTTCTTCTTAGTTGGCTTAGGAGAACATTTCGGCATGTATAGGCTATTATGTTGTGTTTGACTTTGGTATGTAATCTTTTAGCCATGCGAAAATGGCATAAATGTTCGGTTGGGCTTGGATTCATAACGTTAGGTCGCAAATCTTGATAATTCGACCTTTTTATGCCATACGTCATGGTTGATTATTTTGGTGTTAAAATTCATGATATGGCAATAGTGTTGTAACAGCCCAAAATTTACCCTAGTCGGGAAGTGGTTTCGGGACCACAAAACCGAGTTATGAAGATAATTAATTGTTATATTCTATGTTATTATGTGTGTAATGCATA